>NC_059346.1:5767500-6005000 GCF_019703515.2 Myxocyprinus asiaticus | reverse complement strand
AAACATTTGCTCCCTATAAATTCCCAGACTGCATTGTCAATGTCAGCATCTCTGTGTTTTGCTCTGTTTAGGAAACCCAAGATAGAAAAGGTGAAGAAAATTGATGAGACAGAGCAGAAAGCAGAGACCACAAAGAAAAAGGGGTTTCTCCCTGAGACAAAGAAACGCAAAAACCGTAAGAAGCCAGCGGTTCTGGAGGGTAAAGAGATGCTGACCTCCAGAGAAACTCCTGAAGGAGCATCAGGAGAGCAGGGCAAGAAGAAAAGGAAAGGGAAGAACAAGAAAAGGAAACATCAAGGAGGAGAAGAGACACAAGCTCAGCCGCCCGTAAAGAAAGCCAAAACACAACAGCCACAAAACAAGTATAGAAAAAAGAAGGGAGTACAGCAGGCGAGTGATGGAAAATAAATGGACAATATGATAAACAGGACTGTTATTATTTCATATATCTGTATTATTTGCCTTTTGGATTGTTTGTGATGTCTCGCATGATATGGTTTTTGTAAAAGTAATACATGAATAACTAAAAGGCTTTTTGTTGTTTTTGCATGTTCTAATTACAGTTAGTTTGACATTGTAGATATTGAGGGATTTAAAGGAATATTCCGGGTTCAGTACAAGTTAAGCTCAGTGCAGAACATTTCTGGCATAACACTGATTACAAAATAATTTGTTTACTCGAACGCCTTTTCTTAAAAAAAAAAGCAAAAATCAAAGTTACAGTGAGGCACTTGCAATGGAAGTGAATAGGACCAGTTTTGGAGGGTTTAATGCCAGAAATGTGGAGCTCATAATTTTATAAAAACACATTAATTCTTCTGTTAAAACTTGGTTATTATTTGAGCTGCAAAGTTGTTTAAATGGTCATTTTCACTGTTGTTTTTACATCGTCATGGCAACGAAGTTGTAAAATTGGCTATAACTTTACACAGTAAAGGTTAGTAAGTGATTTTATCTCACTGACATCATGTGATCATGCTTATTGTTTACATCTTGTGGCTATACTTTTGAAACAGTGAGTATTTTAACATTTACAGATTGGCCTCATTCACTTCCATTATAAGTGCCTCACTGTAACCCAGATTTATTTAAAAAAATATTTTTTTGAGGTAATCAACATTATGGCAAAAATGCTGTCGATTTATGCCGTTGGCATTAACACAGCCAAAATGATCAAAAACCAGAAATGTCACCTTCGTGACATTTTGTGCGACCTTCGGGACATTTTTGTCTTTTTCGTTTTTGTTTTTTTGATCATTTGTCTTAATGCCAATGGCATACATTTTCATTTGTCAATACCAATGGCATAAATTTTGCCAAAGGTGTTTATTTTTGGGGGAATTTTGATATTTCAACCTCAGTTCCTTTAATACATCTATAATACACTGTGTACACAAAATAGTTACACTCAGGACCTTCAGGACAAAAATGTCCCCATTGAAACCCATTAAAACTGTAATATTTGTGCCATTAAAGCATAAAATAATGAATTCTATGAAATTATGCTTTCCGGAGCCCTGGCTTCAAAATTTAAAATTTTTATATTTTTCACCAGATGGTGCCATTTTTCTCATGTTTAGCCTATGGAGCAAATACATGCTTTTTTCCTATTTTCTGTTTGCTGTATTATAGAGCACTGCAGGCCAATTAAATAAATGATGCAGATAAAATTGTGTGGGTGTGTTGGTTTGGATGTCAGAGTGTGTTTCGTATGTGTGTATTGAGAAATTTGTGTGTAACAAAAAAACAAAAAACCAACAGTGACATTATGTAAACAAACTGGCAATTAAAGGGTTAAAATCCGGAAAGTCAGTGAAAGTGGAAAATAATATGATTATATATTTATGGCAGTTTTTTTGATTCTGACATTTTTGTCTTCTAAGGTCCTGAGTGTTTTTTGTTTTTATTTTATTTTTTTATCTGGCACTGCAGAAAAAATAATAATGCATCAAAATCAGTGTTGTTGCTAAACATTGACATATCCCAGACTGTGATAATCTCTCCCCCCCCCACCCCAAAACAATTCCGCTTGGCATTTAGTATATGGGAAATATATTTTTTTTGTTTCTTTTAATAAAAAAAACAGTGGCATTATATAAACAAACTGGCATTTAAGGGGTTAAAATCCTGAAAATGAATGAATAGTTAATGATAGTTATGATCAGGAAAATGCTAGTTAAAAAATTGTCTCATTGAAAGTAGAAAATAATATTAATATATAATATTACGGCAGTTTTTTGATGTGGATGTTTTTGTCCTCGAAGGACCTCTGAGTAACTTTTTTTTTTTTTTTTTAATTGACTCACAAGGGTTAAAGGTATAGTTCGTACAAAATAAAAAATTCTCTCATCATTTGGTTATTCTCATGACACCCCAGATATGTGGTCTAATCAACGTCTTCTGAAGTGATCCAGTTGGTTTTGGGTGAGACCAAAATATAACTAATTTTTCACCAGGGCTCTCCGTAATCACAATAGACACCCCCCCCCCCCCAATATTCATAATAGTGGTCTACTAATATGGGGTTTTACCATGGTTGATTATTAAATTACTGCATTTGGTCCCCCCCAATCCTGAATATGTGGTTACAATCTTGTTTTCCACTATACATCTTGCCATTGCTGTCTCTATAGGCACGGTCATGATTTCAAGCTCGATTCCTAGTGCTTGATGCATATGCAGAGTTCCTTAATCGAGCTTGAAATCATGATCACCAAGGAGACTGCTGTCAAGATGTACAGTGAAAAAGGAGATATATTTTGATCTGTTTTCACCCAAAACCAACTGGATCGCATTAGAAGACATGGATTAAACCACTGGAGTGTTGTGGATTACTTTTATGCTGACTTTATCTCCTTTTTGGAGTTCTGATCACTATTCACTTGCATTGTATGGATCTACAGAGCTGAGTTATTCAAGAAATCTTTGTGTTCAGCAGAAGAAAGAAAGTCATACACATCTGGGATGGCATGAGGGTGAGTAAATGATGAGAGAATTTTCTCTTTTGGTGAACTGTCCCTTAAACTTGCAATGAACCTGCAATATTCATTTTAAAGAGCTCAAAAAATTAACTACATTTACATAATGTCATTTGAAACAGATATTTGGTTTTGAACTGAAAACTAACACCTCTCATTACACTTATTTATGATTGATTGGATCTGTCTGGGAATGTGCGAGTATTATTTTACAGATTTCATGGTAAAAATTCTGAAGATAATACACGATTGTGGGTTTAAGTACTACATCAAGGCATTTTATACAATGGTGGGTGGCTGACATGATGAGAAACTACAATTACCAGTGAATCAGATGTAAGATGGTACCAGAGAAACCAAAAATAATGTCCTGGGCCCTTGAATTAAGCTAATTAAGATTTTAGCCTACAAATTACCATTCATCTCATACATAGCCCTGCAGGAAAATCCAACTATTTAACCACGGGAGTCATATGGATTACTTCTATGCTGCCTTTATGTGCTTTTTGTAGCTTCAGATTTCTGGCCACCATTCACTTACATTGTGTTCAGCAGAAGAATAAAGTCATATACATCTGGGATGGCATGAAGGTGTGTAAATGATGAGAGAAATTACATTTTTGGGTGAACTATCCCTTTAAGATGGTAGCTGTTTATGGAGACATTGGAACATGGTAGCTGGTTTCTAGCTTGAGCTGGTATGACCAGATTGTCTTGGACCAGTTAGAAACCAGCTGCCATGTTCTAAAACACTACCAGTACACTACAAAAGCACTGTATAGTTACCAGCATAAGCTTGATTTTCCGCAGCTCAGCACAATAGTTCCTACAGTTGTTGTTAGAGAAACATTTAGCCTTTTATTTTACCTTATCATTTATTTTATTTTTGATGACAGTGGTGGCTTATATCTAGCTTACCACAGTTTTATTGTAATAAAATAAGAGCAAAACCTGGTACCACAATGCTAGGGTTGATTTGCAGTTGGTAAGGTGTTATGAACAGTGTTGGGTAATTACTCTAAAAAAAAAAAAAAAAACAAAGTAATTAATTACTAACGACTAATTACATCTTCTACAGTGTAATTAGATTACAGTACTAATTACTCAGTCTGAAAAGTAATTGCATTACTTATTTCTAAAACCCTGATCAAGTTCAACCAGATGAAAAATACAAGGATAAACATGAATCTGTTCTTTTAATTCATTCAAATAAATCATATAAAATCAAATAAATTATTCATGAACTGGCCAAAGAATTTAAGGGGGTAGCGTTAAATTAGAAAACATACATTTTAACATTAGACGTTAAATTTAGATTTTAAATTCACTATATTGTGTATATGTTTTATATATAATTGTTCTATAGTCTATACAGTATTTAACACAATTACATCAGACGTAACTGTAATTAAATTACTAAAAAATTCAGAGTAATCCCTTACTTTACTTTTTCCAATGAAAAAAGTAATTTAATTACAGTATTTAATTACTTAGTAATGCATTACACCCAACACTGGTTATGAATAGTATTTATGAAGTACTAAGATGTTTAAAAACAACAAAAAGTAAAAGAGCAGGTCTTTTCTAACGAACTATGTATATGATGACGTTTTATTTACCACAAAAGGGGTATACGACTGTTCTACTGTGTGAGAAACCGCTCCAAATGATTCAGCCGTCTGAACGATTCTGAGTGAATCGCGAACCGATTCAGACAGTTATGCCAACACGTCTGAATAATGGATTGAAATGAACCGAGTCAAAAGAGTGATTCATTCGCGAATCGGAAATCGCCAGTTCTGATTCAAAACAGGCCACACTTATAGCAACAGTGACGCTTGACTTTTATTTCCGATAGATGGCAGTGCTCCTCTGGTCAGCTGGTAAATATGGAGAATGACATAGGAAGTGATTAGTTTGTCAGTCATTACAGAAGGTCGGATGCCAGAAATAGAAATAGAAATAGTAAACATGAAAGTGAGAAGTCAAGATTAAGATACAAGCTGTCTATTTAGTGTTCAGCGGCCTCCACAGATCAGATAAGATCACTGTGTTTATTAGTGTTTGATGACAGAGTTTGGATCGGATTGGGATCTGCGAAAAGACGATCATGAACAACAACAATAACAGCACACCATCCTCCTCGTCCGAGGGTGGAGATACGGTGAGAAGTTCGGTGTTTAACCCGGGTGAACCGCTGAGACAGCCGCGGACGTCTCCTCCGGTCGCAGAAAGCAGCACAGGTGAAGTCACTGACAACAAGATTATGTCAGAGTCTGTATGTTGACTAATTGTGTGAGGGGCTTTTTGAGGTGGATTATATGCTCAGATGTTTGTTTTTATTGTTTAGTTGTCATTTTCAGAGGGTTTTGGGTATAATCTGACAGAAATGTGAATTAATTAGCCCGTGAAAGAGTTAAATAGTTGCTGACAGTTTATGTTGTAGCAATGGCTGTTCAGTTATGAACCATCATTATTTGACTCGTGATATACAGACAGACTGATATTTATACACACACAGTGGCGGCCAAAAGTTTGGAATAATGTACAGATTTTGCTGTTTCAGAAGGAAATTAGTACTTTAATACACAAAAGTGGCATTCCACTGATCACAATGTATAGTCAGGACATTACTGATGCAAAAAAAATATTTGAAAACAGTCATTTTTGATCAAATCTAGACAGGCCCCACTCCAACACCTTATCCTTGAGTAATCATGCTAAATTGCTAATTTGGTACTTGCCATTATATCAAACAGTTGAAAGCTATTTGGTTCGTTAAATGAAGCTTAACATCGTCTTTGTGTTTGTTTTTGAGTTGCCACAGTATGCAATAGACTGGCATGTCTTAAGGTCAATATTAGGTCAAAAATGGCAAAAAAGAAACAGATTTCTCTAGAAACTCATCAGTCAATCATTGTTTTGAGGAATGAAGGCTATACAATGCTTGAAATTGCCAAAAAACTGAAGATTTCATACAAAGGTGTACACTACAGCCTTCAAAGACAAAGGACAACTGACTCTAACAAGGACAGAAAGAGATGTGGAAGGCCAGATGTACAACTAATCAAGAGGATAAGTACATCAGAGTCTCTAGTTTGAGAAATAGACGCCTCACATGTCCTCAGCTGACAGCTTCATTGAATTCTACCCGCTCAACACCAGTTTCATGTACAACAGTAAAGAGAAGACTCAGGGGTGCAGGCCTTATGGGAAGAATTGCAAAGAAAAAGCCACTTTTGAAACAGAAAATCTAAAATAAAAGGTTAGAGTGGGCAAAGAAACACAGACATTGGACAACAGATAATTGGAAAAGAGTGTTATGGATCTTAACCCCATTGAGCTTTTGTGGGATCAGCTAGACTGTAAGGTGCGTGAGAAGTGCCCGACAAGACAGCCACATCTATAGCAAGTGCTACAGGAAGTGTGGGGTGAAATGCCACCTGAGTATCTGGACAAACTGACAGCTAGAATGTCAAGGATCTGCAAAGCTGTCATTGCTGCACATTTTGATGAGAACTCTTTGAAGTAGTTTAAGAAGTTATGATTTTTTTTTTTTCAAAATGTAATAGTAATTTTTCATGTTATTAATGTCCTGACTATACATTGTGATCAGCTGAATGCCACTTTGGTGAATAAAAGTACCAATTTCTATCCATAAGAGCAAAATCATATAGACAGATATATAGACAGTTATACAGACACGTTTATACAGGCAGTCAGACAAATGGATAGATAGATAGACAGACATACATACGTAC
This sequence comes from Myxocyprinus asiaticus, assembly GCF_019703515.2. NCBI lineage: Eukaryota > Metazoa > Chordata > Actinopteri > Cypriniformes > Catostomidae > Myxocyprinus > Myxocyprinus asiaticus. Next base: position 5,998,261 of record NC_059346.1, on the reverse strand, counting down.
AGACAGACGAATAGATTGATACACAAATTAATAGATAGGTAGACAGTCAGACAAAGAGAGATAGACAGACAGACAGACAGACAAATGGATAGATAGACAGATATATAGACAGTTATACAGGCAGACAGACAGACAGACATACAGTCAGACGAATAGATTGATACACAAATTAATAGACAAACAGTTATACAGACAGATAGATAGACAGACAGAAAGATAGATACAGAGATGGATTGAAAGATTGACAGACAGAAAGATAGATAGATAGGTAGACAGACAGATATACAGTATAGACAGTTATACAGATAGATAGAGAGAGAGACAGACAGAAAGAGGTTACCAGGATATGATGCTTATTGAACACCTATGGACAAAAAAGCAAAAACCACAAATGTAATTTTAGGGTGAAATGCAGTGCAAAGAAATAAATTCACCATAGTAACAATATTTTTCACCACATCTGACTGTTAGATGTAAATTATCAATAGTTTGTTTGTGATATGATCTTCAGTTCATCTCATTCTCTTTTTAAAAGTGAAACAAATGGAAAAACAGATGCATGACATTTTGTGATCAAGATTCAAGGTTATTGTGGCCGTAAGTTGCATAAATGTAACACTAATAAACAAACATGAATTCAAGATGTTTAAGTGTGCTTTAGTGGGTGAGATGGTTAATCTGGACTTGTCTAGTCAAATCTGTCATATGACATGAGTGAAGTCAAGTCCTCCTGATGGAGTTACTAAATGAGGTTGCTTGTGCATCTACATCGTTCAAATGACTCCAAAAATAAATGTACTTAATTTACTTTTACTCATTTACTTTTTGCACTGTTTTGTATCTTCATTGCTTCATTTTGCAGAAACCAGAGGATTCCCAACAACTTTCAATTCAGGGTACAATAACAGCAGTTCAACTGTTTTAAAAACGGCAGATTCGCTGGTGAAAAACTCGAAACTTTCTGCAGCCGCACCTGAGTTTGTCCCGAGCTCTTTTGCATCATGCCAGGTTAGTTGATCTTTGAGGTCATTCTGAAATCATAATGGGTATAATTCTGCACTTATCATGGTATTATTCACATAAACCACCCATAAATGTAATGTTTGTTAGAAATGAAGTGACCAACGTAAAGTGTGATTGACTTTCTATGCCTTGTCATACTGATTAAACTGGGGTCATAACACATTCGTAATCATTTAACTGTGTCCTCTCTTTCAGGATGATGTGTATTTTGATGGATCTGAGGGATACTACACTGAGCCCTCATTGGCTGATATGGTTCAGGATTTTGTAAGCTATTTGACCTCATCTCCAGGGTCCTTTGAGGTAGAAATCGATTACATTACAGATACGCTGAACAGCTATGTCACCACAGAGGAGACACTTCAGGAACTAGTAGAGCTCATCTACGTACAGGTGCACTTGCATTGCTTCTTGGATTACTGATCTAGACAAGTTTATTTTTCAACTATGGGTGCATCTCAGTCAGCACCTTAGTTCAGTAATCAGGGCATTGATCAGGGAGTCAGCCATTTCTGGGGCTTTCTCAATCGCAAAATCGTTCCAGTGCACTGAAACGTTCACTCTCCAAATACTTCCACAATGCACCATAAACACCTTACCGGAGATGTCATCATGTCTTCTGAAGTCTTTCAAGTCGTTAGAAGATGAGCACAAGTTTAAAACTATGAAGTCAAAGCCTTATTTTCTCTTTAACCCTTTAAACTCTGAAAGTGTTTTTTAAAGATTTACCCAAAATTAAAAGCTTATAACTCTTTAGGTACAAGTGTTTGGCATCATTTTAAAGAAAACTTTTCAATTATTTTAATGATATAGATTATGATAAATTATGATACTCTCCGCCTAAGAAACTGCTGAAAAATCACAAAAAAAAAAAAAAAACTTCAGCCAACTTTTTTTTCTTATTTTCTGATTTGACATTATACTGTATATCTCAGGGTGTAAATAGCTGCTTTTGTTCTCTACCCAATCCAGTCACCTGTAACTGAGTAAAATTTTGTGTTGATACGACAAAGCAATCAAAAGTTATAGCATTACAGAAATAATTTATCCTAGTGTCCAAACACCAACTCCAAACAAATAAAACATAATAATTGTACATAAGAACTAATTACACATGAAAATACAACAATGACTGAAGGTATGCTCTCCCTCCAAAGCATGCAGGCATGAGTAGCGAGATCTCATTCAGTTCCATTCTGTGTCATTTGAGCCATCATTGAGTTTGTGTCATGTACCTGGCAGCATCTCCTTGTGGCCATATGTAATTGGAATGAACGATCCTCTCTGCCCATATTTGGATGACTTCCACCTCTGGTTGCAGCGATCTGAATCCTAATACAATTGGTTTATCCTTCGCTGGACAACATAATACATAATTTCCGATGAAGTCATCTGATCCAGGAAAGCTAGCGTGTTTTTAGCCAGATAGCACATTATGTGCTGTGTGTGGATTAGATAATGATCTATGCATACGATTACTTTGTGTGTTGGCTCGTTTTAAAGATAACTGCATCCTCTAAATTATTGTATGTGAAATTTTAGGTTTCGTTTATTTTTCGTGAAGTTAGAAAACACGGCTTATAAGCAACACCTGTTTACATGTAACATGTATGTCAAAGACATGTACTATGCTATTACTCGCTATATATTTGACTGTGAGTAAAACAAATAGGCTGGTTGTATTCTACTCTTTGAGAGCTTTCCAACGACATATGACACATGGCTATTTGATCAGTTTGATGTTTTTACCAATTACAATAATATGTGCAGAATTATTCCTAATTATCAAAACAGAACCTTTCTGATTTTTCTACAAATTTCAAATCACTTGTTTAGTTTTGGTCATAATGCCTAAATGCATTAAGTAGAGCTTCTAAGCTTTAAAACGATACCTATTTTGTGTTGGTTAAGACATTAGTTATTAATATTTGTATAATACATTTTTTTTCTCACCAGGTCTTATATCCATAATGACCATGAAAGTTGTTAGAAAAAGGTTCAAATACACTCCTTTTATATACTGTATATATTTTTTTCTTTGTCATTTACCTTTCATAATAACTATATGATTATCTACCACAAAATGCATGACAGTGTCATTTATAAAGCGATGTTGCTGATTAATAACAGCTGCGTTTATATGCACAAGCTCGTCATCGTGTCGCAGGTGATTGAGTCATAAGATTGAGTCATATTACGTGGATGAACACCCTTGCCAGTGCCCAAATTCGTTTTCGAGATATACTGATTCACGACATAGGGAGTTATGACAAACTTTCAAAATGCAAAGTGTACATCCTATTTAAAGAAAAGCTCATCCAAAAACTAAAACTCTACCCCATGACTTTCCAAACCCAAATGCTGTTTTTTATTCAGTGGAACGCAAAAGGAGAATTTTTAAAGAATCTTCACGCAGCACTAGGGGTGGGCGAAATGACCAAAATCCTATATCACGGTATGAGTAATTTTATATCACTATAACGATATATATCACAATATAGTTGTTTTTCTGAAAAATCAATAAAATGTTATTATATATTAAGCCATGTCGCAATGTGTAATTTTGAGTAATCCAGTTAGTGAATTAAATGCTTTATAAATGAAAACAACTTCACCTTATTTAACTTTGTTTATTTTGAACTTGACAAACATAGTCTAAGTAAAAAATAAATAAATAAATGCCACATTTCAGTCTGATGATGTGCACCAATTTTCTTCTTTTTATTTTTATTTTTTGGGGTCAAACCCCCCTATTGTTTTCGTTAGTTTTCTTATTATTATTCTTCTTCCACTCTTGAGTCTATGGCAGCCCATAGAACCGCTTGCGGCACACAGATAGAGGACAGTCTGATCTGTTACCACAGCAAATTTGGCGTCTCTACCTCAAACCCTCTAGCGCCACCAACTGCCCAAATTTGCACTCACATTTATGTTAATAACTTTTGAACCGTGAGTCCTAGACTTTCTAGTCATTTTCCGTCATGAACATTTTTCCACCATTTTGAATTTTCTGAAAAACCTACTTTTTCTAACTCGTCCTAGGCCTTTTGTCCAATTTGCGCGAAAATTGGCCTGCATCATCTAGAGGCATTCACAACAAAAAGCTATTCACAGATTTTGATAAACCGTACTGTTTTCGAATGGCGCTTCAATGAATTAGACAAAGAGCATGGCAAAATGGACATGAGGGTATATCTCCGTAACGCTTTAGCGTATTCATACCAAGCTTATTATTTGTCATAAGCACCATGACTCAGGTGCCTGCTCAGTTTTGGAACAGTGCCACCTAGTGGTCACGAGATATGAAAAAAGCACATTTTTGCTTATAACTTCTGAACAGTTTGTCATAAAATCATCAAATTGGTCTCATTAGATTCAGTGGGGTATAGCGAGTCCAACAATATGAAAAATTCCTATGTCGGCCATTTTGGACGTCGGCCATTTTGAATTTAATCATAAAATGCTGTATTTTACGAACATCTTGGCGTATCGTTACGAAACTCGGTATGCGTCTTTGGCACCATGCTCTGAAGGGACTCAAAAAGTTTCGGGACAGTGCCACCTTGTGGTCAAAAATTATAATGCTACTTCTAAAAATGCTAATAGCTATTGACTCCTTTTGCCTACTGTCATGAGACTGGTCTTGATAGATTCCGTGGTTCATGCCAAGAACAAGGACACCAATTATATCATGATCAAGCAAACTTACGTCTGACGTTTTCTAAAGCCAAACCAATTCCACACCACGGAGGACACACTTTAACATTCATAATCTCCTCATCTTCTCATTCAAATAAATTCGAGGAACGAGCAGTCCCTTCGCCTTCCTCCATTTATCTGAAAGAGTGTGTAAAGCGTGCGTGTTATGTGCTGTACACATTTCTCGTGTGGCAATTTTGGATTACCGTGATAGAGGTATATCGCCCACCCCTACGCAGCACAATAGTGATCATGTCCATCAGGCTAAAAAAACAAACAAACATAAAAGTATCATAAAGATAGTCTGTATGACTTGCGTGCTATATTTCAAGTTTTCTGAAACCAAATGATAGCTTTGTGTGTGGAACAGAACCAATTGGTGGTGGTCACTATGAAACAGAGCTACTCATTTTTGAGTTCCACAGAAAAAATAATAGCATAAGAGTTTGTAACAACATGAGGGTGTGTACATAATGGGTTGAACTATTCCTTTAAGTAGCATTGTCAAAAATACTGAATCAGAATTAGCAGTAATCACAATTATTTATTTCCTTTCTGCAGTCGACATCTGTTCCTAACTTCTCCTACACGGGGGCACGGCTCTGTAACCATCTGTCCCAACACATCAATCTAAGTCCATCCAGTGGGAACTTCCGTCAGCTTCTGCTGCAGAGGTAAAACTCCACTGCTATCAGTCCTCCTCTCAGATAGCTTTCAGGTTAAGCAATATGAAGGCCTAAGAAAGAATTTCCTGGGTTTGGAAGCATTCAGTGACCCCTTGCTCCATTTAATAATCTCATTCAGTATGTTTCCCACCTAGGTAAACTTTGTCTTTTCTTTCAGTTTCATTTAATTTCATTAGTTTAATTTATCTTTACATTCCATTCTGGTCTATGTAGGTGTCGTACAGAGTATGAGCAGAGAGATCAAGCTGTGAAAGGAGATGAGGCGACCCGGAAAAAGTTTCATGCATATGTGTTGTTTCTAGGGGAACTTTACCTTAACCTAGAGGTCAGTTCACAACACATGCTCATTTCAGTCATTACCTCAAAACATGATAAACTTGATTATTACCATTTCAGCATTTGAAATGTAATAAACAAGTTATGTACGGTCTGCTGGTCATTATCGCAGAATAAACCCCTGCTCAGAACTTGACCTGATGCGCTTGAGAAAATTATGTAAGACTAAAGCCTAAACCAATTAAAACCTTGTATGTTATTCCTTTGTGTAACCTAAAATACAAACCTCGCCACATCTGATTGTTTTCAAATGGCAGTTTTTGTAAATTAGATATTAAAGTTACAGTATAGTCCAGAAGTCTCAATGTTTTTAGCCCTTTGTTTCACTTTGTAAGTGTGTGTTTATTTCAGTTTCCAAGAATATGAACAACTCCAGTCTGAGATTTCAATTCTTTGAGATGAAAAGTCTTTAATGTCTTTCAGGTCAAAAGTGGCAAAGGCAAACCAGGACGAGCTGACGTCTTACTGGGTGGTCTAAAGGATCTTTTGAACGCACTGTTCTCGCACCCCGACAGCCCAAACCTAATCTGTGCTGTCAAATTACTTAAGGTTTTATATTCCTCTTCTTATACAGTTATAGTGATATTTATGTTAGGGAATCTGTTTGTTATTTACAGCAACTAAAGACTGATTTACATGACAAAGCGTTATTAAATTGCACTTACTGTACTCTTGTGATAATAACTGTAAGTAAATAAGAGCTCAGTTTCAAAAGGAATTAATACTTTGTTTAAAGGGATAGTTGACCCAAAAATTAAGTCTCTTATCATTTACTCACCCTCATGCCATCCTGATGTGTGACTTTTTTTCTTCTGCAGAACACAAACAAATATTTTTAGAAGAATATCTCAGCTCTGTAGGTCCACACAATGCAAATCAACAGGGTCCAAAATTTCGAAGCTCAAAAAAGCACATGAAGGCAGCATGAAAGTAATCAGAAACAGACCAATAAGTCCTTTTTTTTTTACTGTAAATTCTCCTTCCTGCCCAGTAGATGGCAATATGCACAAAGAATGCAAATCGCCAAAAACAGAGAAGAATGTGAAAGTGGAGATTACAGTAAAAAAGGACTTAAATATTGAACTGTTTCTCACCCACAGCTATCATAGTCCTTCTAAAGATATGGTTTTAATCACTGGAGTCATATGGATTACTTTTATTCTGCCTTTATGTGCTTTTTGGTGCTTCAACGTTTTGTTTTCTGTTGACTTGCATTGTATGGACCTATAGAGCTGACATATTCTTCTAAAAATCTTCATTTGTGTTCTGCAGAAGAAAGAAAGTCGTACACATCTGGGATGGCATGAGGGTGAGTAAATGATGAGAGAATTTTCATTTTTGGGCAAACTATTCCTGTAATACACTAAAGGGAATTTTAGGGGTTATCGAATTGGGCTTTGCTTAAGATCAGTAGTGGTAGTACTCCAGATTAAACAAACACTTTAAAACTACCAGACAACTTTCTCAAAGCATGACACTGTCATAGAATAATAAGTGAGCACTTTTCATTCAGTATAATACAATACTGAAGCAAGATTAGTGTAGTAGTGTAATACTAAAGTTATATAAGTTGGCTGTACTGTTGACTTTTCTTTACTGTACTTGATTTGACAAGCTGAGCGGTTCGATTTTGGAGGACGCATGGAAGGAGAAAGGAAAGTCAGACATGGGCGAGATAATCAAGAAGATTAAAGATATTTTGTTGGATACCAGATGCAGCCAGTGAGTGAATTGGGCTACTGTAGATTGGCATTTCCTGTACTCTGCCATGTCTGCATTGAGTTCTAAGTCAAATATTGTTGAGATCAGGGGAGTTCTATGTGTGTTTATGTGTTTGTAGAGATGTCAGACAGATGTTGTCGAAACTGGTGGAGTTACAGTCGAGTAACTGGGGGCGAGTTTACACAGCCGCCGTGTCCAGTGACGCTACACCTGACACTGACCCAAACTACTTCATGGTGCGTATATTCAGGAAAAGTGTCATTTAAATACATGCAGTGAAGTTAAATAGTTTGATGAATGCACATTTTTCAACAGAATTTTTAAAGTGAAAAAGTTTGGCTTGACAACATTAATATTTAATTACATTAAAGGTGCAATATGTAATATATTTACTGTACTAAAACAATACAATTATCATAATATGTTATCAGAGATTTGGGAAACATGCTAAGTTGAAATACTGGCTTCTCTGAAAACAATGCTACAGCCAGTATATTCTACTTTGAAATGTCCGTTCCGGGCTGGAAATTCTGTTTGTGTTTTGGTCTGTGTGATCCCACCCACTGCCCATTTCCCAATAATATTTCGACACCCGGGGTTGCCAGATTTGAAACAAGTTAGCGGGCAAACACAGCGCACTGCAGCCATGGAAGCCAGTAATACATCTAGCTAACATTGACAGAGTTATAAAAAATTCACATGAGCTGGTTTATAATTTGCAAACAATAAAAACATTGCAAATGTTTACATTAGCTGATCAACTTGCAGTGTAAGGCTCGTCGCTTGCCATTGTCAGTTTGCTCGTTCCTGTTGCGTGTCCTCAACCTGGCAACCCACGTGAGCTACGAGTCTGGGGAGGAGGGGGCTGGGGAGACAACTCTCTCCAGTATTTCGAATTTGGACTGCAGTACCCATTTTAAATGCTTGATGTCAATGTTCCCCATTTAAGCATCTGTAATGTAGTTTTGGCATTATTACAGTGTTTGCATTTGATTTTCAGAATGAACCAACATTCTACACAGCAGATGGTACACCTTTCACAGCAGCAGATCCTGGTGAGTACTCTACATCTGCACTACTTGTACGTCGTGTGTACCGTGTTTTCCGGAATATAAGTTACGTATTTTTTTTATCATCTGAAAGGTCAGTGCAACTTATACTGAGATGCGACTTACTGTATATGCGTCTTTTTCCTCTCAACAATGCGATTTTGACCCGATGCGACTTACAGTCAGGTGCAACTTAATTTCCAGAAAATACGGTACAATGGTTCCAAAAAGTATACTGTATATGGCAAGGTGAGCATTAAAAGATTTTTAACAAATTATAATTTTATCCACTTTTCTCCCAATTTGGTATGCCCAATTCCCACTACTTAGTAGGTCCTCATGGTGGTGCGGTTACTCACCTCAATCCAGGTGGCAGAGGACAAGTCTCAGTTGCTCCACTTCTGAGACCATCAATCCGCCCATCTTGTCATGTGGCTCGCTGTGCATGACACCGCGGAGACTCACAGCATGTGGAGAATCATGCTACTCTCCGCGATCCACACACACAACTTACCATGCGCCCCATTGAGAGCGAGAACCACTAATGACGACCACGAGGAGGTTACCCCATGTGACTGTACCCTCCCTAGCAACCGGGCCAATTTGGTTGCTTAGGAGACCTGGCTGGAGTCACTCAGCATGGCCTGGATTCAAACTCGTGACTCTAGGGGTGGTAGTCAGCGTCAATGCTCGCTGAACTACCCAGGCCCCGCCTAGCGTTAAATGATTTTAATGCAAAACGTGGAGTCAAAGAGCTACCCGACACGAAGTGCATTAAAATCATTAAAAAAAGCGCACACCCAGCTTTGGATTATCCCACCTATATCATGGTCACTTGCCAGCATTGATTACTTTCAATGATTTGGACTGTGGCATGGTTGTTGGTGCCAGATCAAACAAAGACACGCACGCACAGCTTCATGCATCTCTCTCTCTCTGCCGTCTCCGGCTCGTCCTTATCCCCCTCCTGGTTGATTAGGACGATTCAGCGCCGGGCATGCGTCCTCACGGCCCGGCCACGCCCTCCTCCTCGTCACAATATAATATCAAAGTGTCTGGTAAAATTGGGCATTCACCCGCCACTGTGGCTGGTGGGCAAGTTAATTTCATATGCTGGTTGGCACTCCTAAGAACATGTAATATTTCATTTATATTCTTTGTTTAATTTTCAAATTAATGATGAAAAACCAGCTTTGTGGATGTGATGGTTGTAAAAGTGATACATGATGAGGGGAAAAGCGCTTCACTGTTGATTTAAAGACCGCATTGCATGACTTGATGTTGTGTTTTGTTATGTGATGGTAATCCTGGCTCTGAGACTCATCAGACTTGCAACAATATATTCACGTCCAGAGGTAGTTTGAACAGAGGCATAAAATTCTCATGATTTCCCATTAAGGGGGACTGCAGAGTAGATGCATCAAAGGTGCTGTAAGATTTGTTTTTTTTGTTTGTTTTTTTTATGGAATGTTATGTAAAAAAAATTCCCATCCCCTGAAAAATATCACTGAAATAAGTGTCTTGAGATATCTCACCAGTCTCTGTGACAGCACTAGACCTTATAAACAGCATACAAAAATTTGGCTAACCGCTTACAGCACCTTTAAAATAGAACGATGATTAAAACTGACTGGAACTACCTGTGAATTAAATGGTTTTACAGCGAATCCGAATTGAGTATTTAAGTAGAACATGGTATAAATATATATAATACAGTGGCAAGAAAAAGGTGGAATTACCTGCATTTCTGGATAAATTTGTCTAAAAATCTTGTTTGATCTTCGTCTAAGTTACAGTAATGAAGAAAAACACAATCTGTTTTAACTAATAACGCACAAATTATTGTATTTTTTTTTTATACATATTGAATACATCATTCAAACATTCACAGTGTTGGTTGGAAAAAGTATGTGAACCCATAGGCTAATGAGAGTCAGGAGCTGGCAAACCTGGCATCCAGTTAATGAAACGAGATTGGAGGTATGGGTTAAAGCTACTTCGACTTAAGCTACTTCGACTTAAACATTTTGAGTTTGCTATTCACAAGAAGCATCTCTTGACATGGACCAAAAAAAATTACAATATTTCAGAAGACCTACGATCAAGAATCGTTGCTTTGCATAAAGCTGGAAAGGGTTATCTTGAAGAGCTTAGATATTAATCTGTCCACAATTAGACAAACTGTCTATAAATGGAGATAATTTTTAGTACTGTGGCTACTCTCCCTAGAAGTGGCCGTCCAGCCAAGATGAGTCAAAGGGCACACCACAGAATGCTCAATGAGGTAAAAAAAAGAACCCTTGAGTGATAGCTAAAGACTTTAAGGAATCACTGGAACTGGTTAACATCTCTGTTCATGAGTCTACTATACGGAAAACATTAAACAGGCATATTGTCCATGGCAGGACACCATGAAGAAAGCCGCTGCTTTCCAGCAAAAACGTTTGGATTTTTAATGGGATGTGTTCAATAAAGACATGAAAGATTGTAATTGTTTGAGTGTTTTTAGCCTAAACACATTGTGTTTGTCTATACTTTTGACTTTGATGAAGATGAGATCACATTTTATGACCAGTTGATGCGGAAAACCAGCTAATTCTAAAGGGTTCACATACTTTTTCTTGCCACTGTATAAATGTATATTATGGGGGCCAAAAAGGAAATAATAATAATTTTCTGAATATATTTGTATACATTTCGAATATATAGTTGTAATTCTGAATATGTAGTTTTAAATCTGAATATATAGGTAGAAATCCTGAATTTTGTTGTATATCAGAGTGTATATATATATATATATATATATATATATATATATATATATATATATATATATATATATATATTTTTAGTATATCCTTGTATATTTGTTATTATTGTTATTGTTATTGACATTTAGTGATACTTTTTTGGGGCCATTGTTTGTTTCAATATGGTCATGTGTTTATTTCACAACAGAGTACTCCGAGAAATATCAGGAGATTCTAGACAGAGAAGATTATTTCCCTGATGTATATGAAGAGAATGGAAATGAATCGTGAGTATTTTATAGTTTTTGATCCTGTGAGATTTCTACAAGTGCAGAAGATCGAGTTGTCCCAGGTTTAAGGGACAGTTCACCCAAAAATGGAAATGTCCTCATTTACTCACCCTCATGTTGTTCCGAACCCGGATGACTTTCTTTCTTCCGTGGATCACAAAAGATGTTGTTAGGCAGAATGTTAAGGACTGACAGCCTCAGTCATAATTCTCTTTCATTGTATGGAAAAAAAAAAATGCAATGGAAGTGAATGGTGACTGAGATTAACATACAGCCTAACATCATCTGTCGAGTTCCATGGAAGAAAGTCATACAGGTATGGAACAACATGAGGGTGAGTAAATAGTAAGTAATTTTTTTTTGGATAAACTGCCCCTTTAAGTCTCACTTCCTTGGTTCTCTACTTAGTAATTTTAGCTAAAGCCCTTGTGGCAGAGAGGATGTCCTGCACAGCGAGTCCAGCAGCACCAGTTAGTATGGGGATCCCCTCTGCTCAAACTCTAGGAATTGTCCTCCTCACAATGAGAGTGGGCAGAGTCAAAGGTTACATTTTAGTGGAGTCAGCAGTCCAGGGAGAGAGGAGGGCTTAGCGAGACCTGCAGTCTTATTCAGCATAGTCTTCAGCCCATTGAATTTGATATGAACAAACGTCCATGTGTTTTTAGGGTCTGTCGAAGAGAACAGCAAACAGGGGGAGCCTGTAATTAATCCGTTTTTAAGGAATGTTTTGGGTTCAGTACAACTTAAGCTGTGTTGACAGTATTGTGGCATAATGTCGATTACAAAAAAAATACAAATTCGCCTTGTCCCTCAGTTTTTAGAAAAAAAAAGCAATGGAAGTAAATGGCAACTACTTTAAATAAACACATAAAGCAGGAGGCTTTGCATAATGCAGGAGACTTATTATGTGGAGAAAAATCCAAACACAGGAGTTTTGTTGGCAACGCATAAGAAATTAATCCACCGAGAACAGCAGTCCCACTGCAAAAATAACAATTTGGCTTTAAACATGAAATTGTCAACTTATTTTAATTCACGTCATGTAATCAACATTATGCCACAAAAGCAGTCGATAGAACTTAACTTTTATTGAACCTGAAATGTTACTGAATTCATTGTGAGTGGTATTGTAACCCTTCAGAAACCCGCCTTATTGTGGATTTAATATGCATTTAATATTCATAATATGTTTATGTATGGTCTCTTATACGGTGTTAATCTCGTCAATGAAATTGCTGTCCTTTTTTATTTTGTCAACGATAAAGACAAGAGGATAAAGACGCATAATGGCGACAATTAAATGGGTTGGAGAGAAAAAAAATAATACTGCAAGATATAACAATAACACTGTTTTTTATAAAAAAAATTTAAAGAGAAATTTCCGATAATATACATAACTAAAGGGTTCATTACCTCACTCAGTGAATCACTTTATCCACAACATAAACGTAATCTTACAACTTACATCTGCAGAGACAATGAAGCGAATGAACAGGTGAACTTGAATGTTACGTGCTAGTCAGAATGCATAACTTGCTTTGTGAACTGTCTAAACGTGATATAAATAGTAGCTAATACTTCAGTATATTCATTATATGCTATTATTTCAGGAGCTCAGGTTTTCAGGACAGTTTTCTCATGTTGTTTAATCTTAAATATTAACCCTTTAATCTCTGAAGGGGTTTTTAAAGAGTTTTTGTTTCAGTGGCATTCACAAAATTAAAGGCTTATAACTTGACACACACACAAAAAATTAGGTTAAGTGTTTGGTATCATTGTAAAGAAAACTTAAAAAAAAAAAAAATAACGATCGACATTATGATACATTCTGAGACTGTCAGTTTAAGAAACTGCTAAAAAAATCACACAAAATATTGGAGCCAAAAATGTACGTTTTTCTTATTTTTCTGATTTGACATTATATATGTCTGGGCATACATAAGGTGGCTCCGAAAAACTGCTTTTATTTTGTTCCCAGTCATGTCAACTGTATCTGAGGAAATTTTTGTGTTGATAAGACAAAACAATCAAAAGTTATAGCATTACAAAAATAATTTATCATGGTGTCCAAAAACATCTCCATGTGTCCAAAAGCCTCTTCAAACAAATAAAACATAATAATTGTACATAAGAATTAATTACACATGCAAACACAACAATCACATAAAGGTTTGCATAGCATGCAGACATGATTTTAGTAATAAGACTTTGCAGAATGAGTTTCATTCTGTGCTATTTGAGTCATCATTTAGTCTGTGTCATTTACATAGCGCCATCTCCTGGTGGCCGTATGTAACATAGTGCTTCACAGATTATCTAATGATCTTTGCATCCGATTACCTTGTGTGTGGGCTCGTTTGAAAGATAATCACCTCTAAGTAATGTTATGTGATATTTTATGTTTTGTTCATTTTTCGTGACGTTTTAAGCGAAAACGCAGCATATAAGGAACACCAACATAATTGTCAAAGACGTATACTTAGCTATTACTCGCTATATTTTTGTCTGTGAGTAAAACAAATAGGCTGGTTGTATTCTACTCTTAGAGAGCTTTTCAACAACATATGACACATGGCTATTTGATGAGTTTGATTTTTTTACTGATTGCAAAAATATGTACAGTTTTTTAAATAAATGATCAAAATGGAACACTTCTAATTTGTCAAAATTCAAAGTACTTGTTCAGTTTTGGTCATAATGTCTGCATGCATTGGAAAGTAGAGCTTCTAAGTTTTCAAACGATACCAATTTTGTGTTGGTCAAAACTAGCTATTAATATTTTTTGACAATAATTGTTTTTCTCAGGGGGCCCATCTGAGCTTAAAGGGTTAAATAAATTCATCTTTAATATGTTTGATACATATTTATAGTAGTTTTATATTTTTGAAAATATTTGAATATGTGGTTAAAATTTTAAAAGTAAAAATTGACTAAAATGAATGACAATGATGTGAAATATTGTCTAAATTTTAAGGACATTTTCATCAAAAGAATAAAATGATGACAAATAAAAAAACTGTGAAAATTAACACTTTTCCCTATGTGGCAGTTTTTGTGACGAGGACGACGAGATGGATCCAGAGATCGAGGAAGCGTTTGAGAAGTTTTGTTTGGAAGCAGAGTTGAGAGGGAAGTAATAAGCGCTGTGGACTGTGAACGGCACACCAGACCGCTGGAATGTTTCAAAGTGGGCGGAACCAAATATTTTGCTTGATTTTTGTTTCATTTCTTAAAAAGCACTTCCTGGCTAGTGTCACTGGATTGTATGGATGGGATCTCTGTTTAATTGTAACACATGACAATTGGCGAGTCCGTCAGGCCTTTGAGTCGTCAGTAGCCATGGGTTTGACATTTGGGTTGTGAGGTTCATCATTTTATGCGTGTTCTGATTTGTCAAACATCCAAAAAAAAGAAAAGGTTTGCAGTGAGATTTTAAGATGAGCCGAAGAGGTGCATTAAGTGTATGTGTGTGATTTGTTTGCAAACTAACCGCTCAGTATCAAAGTAATTGTAGGAGAAACACAATATCAGGTGGCATTCTCACTTCTCAAGGCTTTGCCGTTTCTTGACATAACACAGGGAGAAAGACAGTAAAGTTTAGAAATGTATTGTTTTAAGTGTTCTTCCTTTCTCAGATTCTCCACGAACCCTTTTAGAGTTTTCTTTTTATGCACATGGTAGAGGAAAAAAGGATCTGCCACTTTTTAGTCGGTTTGTTACTTGGAGGGTTTCCAGATATGAGAAGTGTGTCAAAAAGGCGAGGAAAATCTTTGCACGGTTTTGGGAGTTCACGGATTCATTTCTACTGAGATTTTCAGAACTGTTCTGATGACCAACATCTAACGGATCCCATAGAAACGAATATGTATATCAGTATAGTTGTAAATATTATTTACTGCATTGTTTGCCTGCAATAAATCTTTATAAAAACAGTGTCCGTTTGAATTAGATCATTATGTTTGTGCTAAAATGCAAAGACTGTAATTACAGCTACTGTGATGCAGAACTGTTTTTATTTTTCCAGTTTGTTTTACAGAAGGCTTTATTTTGTGAAGGTGTTAGATGAACTTTTAGATGAGTCGCTATCCAACTTGTTCTGCAATCGATTAATCCTTTTATGCATGCCGTCACCATTTGTGGACTGTTTGATTTAAGGCAATTTAGTTATATGAGGTAACCTCTTATACACATTATGTATTATACTACCAAATAAAAAATTATCCTGAATTCTGTTGCTTTTGTGAAAGTGGCCACAATTGTAGACTAAATACACTCTCTGATAGACAAAATGAAATGTGTATTTTTGTGTGGTATTCTTAAAAATACCAGATTATTAATTTTATCAGTGGTACCACAGCCTTAACACTTCAATAACTTTAATTATGCAATTAAAGGGTGACTCATTAAGAAATATCCAGGTCATAGTTCACCTCAAAATCAAAAGAAATAAACAAGAAAGTATATTCTACATAAAGACTTTTTTTTTTTTGTATCGTGACGTTATTTTCAATCAAGCACATTTTCCCCCACAATCTTATTATAGTAACACAAAAAGAAAAATCACATAATTTGAGATGAAAATCATAATGTCTTGATTCAATGAACAATATTTTTTTTGTTTGTTGCTAAATTATGAAAATAATGCCACAATTGTAAATATATATATATATATATTTACAATGAAAAATACTTTTACAGTATTTATTAATCTTGATTGATGTTAATGTTAACATTTAAATCAAAAATTGTATGTATCATTATTAGTTAATGCTCTATGAACTAACAATGAACAACTTTATTTTTGTAAACTAACATTAACAAAGATGAATGCTGTAAAAAAAAATATTGTTTATTATTAGCTCATTATACCTAATGCATTAACTCATGTTAACGAATGAAACCTTACTGTAAAGTGTTACCAATACCAATCTATATTTTTGTGAGATTCACCCAAAAATAATAGACCTTGATCTCTGTTTATATTAACCCTTTTCTGAGTAAATTAGAAGAGCATAGTTTAAAGCAAAGTGTCAAAAGATTAGAAATGTCATTTTCTGACCCTTAATAATCATCTGGAATATTCCATAAAACTCTTTAGCTCAAGAACATAGATTTGACTTGAACATTGGGGAGAAGGGGTTAATCCCCCCCATCCCCCCGGAATCTACGCCCCTGATTTAGCCGATTGATTGAGGTAAACCGGTTTTTCATTATTGTTCAGAATAAAACAACAAGTCTTTTTGGAGCAGTGGTGGCTCAGCGGCTAAGGCTCTGGGTTACTGATCAGAAGGTCGGGGGTTCAAGCCCCAGCACTGCCAAGTTGCCACTGTTGGGCCCTTGAGCAAGGCCCTTGACCCTATCTGCTCCATGGGCGCTGTATCATGGCTGACCCTGCACTCTGACCCCAGCT
The DNA here is from genome assembly GCF_019703515.2 of Myxocyprinus asiaticus. NCBI lineage: Eukaryota > Metazoa > Chordata > Actinopteri > Cypriniformes > Catostomidae > Myxocyprinus > Myxocyprinus asiaticus. Next base: position 5,981,296 of record NC_059346.1, on the reverse strand, counting down.
TAGCTGGGATATGTGAAAAAAAGAATTTCACTGTATATGTGCAAATGTGTGATAAATAAATATAATTATTAAGTCCAAGAATCTTTTATTTTACTCATTAGAAGAAGGTTGTTATTTTTGTAGTTTATTTTTTTCAGTTTTCCCATATATTTCTAGTAGTGACGGGGTCATCCATGCCTGTAGGGGGCAGTACACGTGCACACACAGATGATTTCTGTAGAGGAAGAGATTCATCCAATCAGCGTCATTCTCATCATCAGCCGCGAAAATTTACACCACAGCAACAGCAATTGTTTAGGATTGTTTTTGTGACATTTTAGGGTTTACATTTAATTATCACTGTCAAATCTATAAGCAGATGGTTTGAATAATAACTGAAGAGTTTTCTGTGACATGTTAAAACGTCAGTGATGTGTGCAGTCAGGTTTATAGTGATGTATGTGGATGATTCTGTGGATGTGTATTATACAGACGGACGCAGACTGCAGCTCTCACCGTGCGGCTCTGAATTCATCATAGAGAAACACATTTCACCCACCGCACACCCGCTGCAGGCCCGAGAGAGAGTCAGACAGAGGACCAGATTCGCCATCAGTGAGTATAAGGTAACAGATGTATCATGCATAACAGTATGTTACTAAAATGTGTCTGTGAAGTCAAATAAATGTCTGTGTGTATACTGTGTGCTGTGTAGATTGTGTCTGACTGCTGTTGAACTGTGGGACATCTTTTTTCTCTCCCTAATTTATAAACCTGCATGTCTAACTCTCTGTCTCATTAGCTGTCCGTTTTCTGTTCGTCTGTCTAACTGTCTTTCTAACCGTCTGCCTGTCTGTATCACTTACTTTCTGTCTGTCTGTTTAACAAGCTGCCTGTTTTCTGTCTGTCTTTCTAAATGTCTGTCTGTTTAACAAGCTGCCTGTTTTCTGTCTGTCTTTCTAGATGTCTGTCTGTTTAACAAGCTGCCTGTTTTCTGTCTTTCTAAATGTCTGTCTGTCTTTCTAGATGTCTGTCTGTCTAACAAGCTGCCTGTTTTCTGTCTGTCTTTCTAGATCTCTGTCTGTCTAACAAGCTGCCTGTTTTCTGTCTGTCTTTCTAGATCTCTGTCTGTCTAACAAACTGCCTGTTTTCTGTCTGTCTTTCTAGATGTCTGTCTAACTAGCTGCCTGTTTTCTGTCTGTCTTTCTAGATGTCAGTCTGTTTAACAAGCTGCCTGTTTTCTGTCTGTCTTTCTAGATGTCTGTCTGTCTAACAAGCTGCCTGTTTTCTGTCTGCCTTTCTAAATGTCTGTCTGTCTAACTAGCTGCCTGTTTTCTGTCTGCCTTTCTAAATGTCTGTCTGTCTAACTAGCTGCCTGTTTTCTGTCTGTCTTTCTAGATGTCTGTCTGTCTAACAAGCTTCATGTTCTCTGTCTATCTAGCAGCCTGTTTTCTGTCTGTCTAACAAGCTGCCTGTTTTCTGTCTGTCTAATTAACTGTCTGTCTTTCTAACTCTCTGTCTGTCTAACTAGCTGTCCATTTTCTGTCTGTCTGTCCAACTATTCGTTTGTTTGTCTGTCTGTCTTTCCAGCTATCTGTTTTTCTATTGTCTGTCCATCTCTCTTGCTGCCCCTTTTTTGTCTGTCTAATTAACTGTCTGTCTTTCTTAACTGTCTGTCCATTTAACTAGCTGCCTGTCTAACTGTCTTTCTTAACTGCCTGTCTGTTTGTCCAGTTAACTGTATGTCTGTGACTTACTGTCTGTCTGTATAACTAAATGTCTGTCTGCCTGTCTAACTACCTTTCCATTTTCTGTTTTTCTGTCTGTCTGTCTGTCTGTCTGTCCGTCCTTCTAACTATTGTTTTTTCTATCTATCTAACAGTGTCTCTCTGTCTAAATAACTGTCTCTCTACAGTAACTAGTTGTCCATTTTCTGTTTAACTAAGTGTCTGTCTGTCTTTCTAACCATCTGATCTGCCTGTTTTCTATCCGTCTGTCTAACAATCTGTTTGTCTTTCTGTCTAATTAACTTTCTGTCCATTTAACTAGCTGCCTGTCTGACTTTGTCTAATTAACTGTCTATCTTCCTAACTAACTGTCTGTCTATCTTTCCATATAAAATCTGTCTTCCTGTATGTTTAAAGACTGCTGTATGATATATATATATATATATATATATATATGAATTATATATTTTGTTTCCTCTTAGGTATTGGTATTTAATGCCTTGGAGTTCAGAAACAAGTATGCAACTCATCCATATTTGCCAGAAGAGCTCATAACCGTGGAATTCACAAAGGTTAGCCTTTTATTAAAATTGTAGATAAATTGTGTTTTCACTACTAATATATGGTAATTCAGCTTATTTGCTTCATCAAATTCTCATTTTCAGGCTTTCACTGATGCTGTCACAGAGGTGAAGTGGCCTGCGTCAGACTCTTGTAGTGTCACATGTGGGCCGCACGGCGAGATCACCGTTTGCTCTGTAGATGGACATGCTAAACTCATTCTGTCTTCTTCTGGGGAGGAGTTCACTATAGAGTTTATCTGTAGGTCCAGCCAAAGTCAAGCAGTCTCACAATATCTGCAGCCTCAAGGAAACCAACAAAAAAACACACGTTTACTGAGTAGCCCATCATCAAAATCCTCCCTGGCTAAGGATATAAACTTCTCTAAAGCATCAGCAGGTGCTCAGGTAGACCTTCTTGGAACAGATGTAAAATCCCCAGACACAGTGGAATCAACCAGTACAGTGTCCAGAAAGTTGCACCAGTACACCAGAGTGATCCAGCAGTATTCACGAGCACTTTACCCACAAACTTGGCACTATCCTCTGTCATTAGCTGTCAGGTATTGGGAATCACACAAAATTCAAATAAATGCTGTCACTGGACAAAACAAAATAAGGAATATAGACGGAGAAGACAAAAAATCTCACAAGCTTCCTGATCCTTTGCCTCTAAAATGTCCCTCACCTCATCAGCACAGGTGTGAACAAACACAACATACAACCAGTGTACTGGTACATTCCATGTACTGCAGTTACAATAAGCTTGATTTTTTTCTTTCTATCTAGGTGAATCTCAATAAACCTGTCAAGATATATATTATAAATATATTATCTTAAAGAAAATGAAGCTTATATTCAGGACCATTAACGTTTTCTGTATTGTGACACTTTTTTTTCAGGACATTTCCCCCAATTATCATTAGTGTAATCTAATCTATGTGTAAACTAATGATATCTAACGTGGTAATACAGTATGAATTGGGGGGTACGTGATTGCCATGTAAAAAAAATCACAGTGCAAAAAGCCATTTGTTTTGCTTGTGCTACTTAATACACAGTAATTTCTGATTTGAATGCTTTCAGTGTGTAGTTCACACTCATAACAGTGGTTGATATGTTGTTCAGATGGAGATATGATGATGTGAATCCTGATCTGCTGGAGCAGATGGAGAGAGTCACAGCAGAGCTGGTGAAAGTGGTCTGGTGCAAAGGCATCATATACCGGTGATTATTGATACATCACCAACATTACCAGATACCATCACTTCTTGTAGAATTGCTGCCAAAATATGATAGAAATTCCCATCAGAGCTCTGTACACATTTGTACTCTTAAGATTTTTATGACTAGGGTTGTTAGTTCTCTCTCTATGGACTCAAAAGAGCGTCTTTTTGATATAAAAAATGAAGAGGATGCTTTCTTATGTTGTCTCTTCTTCAGGATAATTGATGGTGTGATAGCAGTAGTAGAGATTTCTCCTGGTGATGGTTCTGTCATCCGATCCAGTGGTGTCTTAGCCAATTACTTCACACATTACAAAGCTGGAGCTGCTCAGAGAGATGTAAGAATACACTTTAAAGCTTACTCACAATCAAGTGGACTTGATTCACTTTCATGTCCAGTGGATTAAAGGCACATGTACTGATACACATGATTTTCATGAGTCCATTACATGAATGTTTATATACATAATGTATGTTTTGTTGTATGTTTTCAGGCGGTGGAGTGTGTGTATTATCTATGTGGGCTTCCACCTGACATATCAGGGCAGATGTATTCTGTCAGATCAGTCATCACTCGAGCCAGTAGGTGAGACAAGAGGCTTTAGACTTTAAAAAGCCCATAAACAGGCATTGAAGGATGCCCACAATTTCTTGGGAACCGTGATTATCTAGTTACTTTATTTAGAAGTTACTTGACATTAATTAGTTACTATTTTCCAAAGCAACATAGATTTCATTAATTATACAAGCTCGACAAAGGTATGACTAATTTCTTACTAATTAACCCTTCCTTGGCCTTGTGGAACTTTTAGACCCATTTAGAACCATTCTAAAAACAGGTCAAAAATGTCCCGCAACACCAAGGAAGGGTTAAAGGGATAAAATTAAAAATTCAGTCATTGTTTACTCACCCCTGTGTTGTTATAAACCTATATGACTATCTTTCTTTTTCTTAACCCAAAGGGAGATATTGTGAAAACAAATTGTGCTCAGTTATGTTATAAAATGGCAGTTTTTGGTTACTACTGCTTCAAGCTTCAAAAGAACACAAGTATAATTCAAAAGTCTAATAAATTATCCCATGAGACTCATGATTGTTATTAAAGCATACAATAAGGTTTAGTGAGAAACAAACCAAAATCTAATGTATTATTTAGTAAAAATGTTCACTGACCGTTGATCTCCTGTGCACGTTCATGATGGGGCATGAGAACAATGGTTGATGCAGCCCCCTCACAAAATTTGGGTGTTCAAGTGAAAACTTATTTTGTTTATCTAAAAACAGGTCCTTCACAGCGATTGTGAATACAGAACACAACACAGCTGCACACAAAACAGAGAACAGAACTTACTAAACATGCCTGAAGAGTTTGTAGTCGAAGAAGTTATGCATTTCTATGCCCAGCCTTATTTTTTTTAAAGTTTTTGGACCAGTGCCAGTTCACAGTGTACTTAGTTACCCTCGTGATGCCGAAAATAGAAAACAAGTGATCGACAGAAAGTACCGTCACTCGTCACAGCTGGTTAGGACAAAAACTCTGATTACCATAGAAAATATACCTTTTATTGTGTGTCGTTTGCCGTCAGTTTAGGACACAGTGTGACTGTGGCTGCCTGTTGCCTCATTTATGTTTCTGTTTGATTTCCGAGAACTCCAAGAAAAAAAATAAGGCTGGGCATAGAAATGCATCAATTCAACTACAAACTCCTCAGATATGTTTAGTAAGTTCTGTTCCCTGGTTTTATGTGCAGCTGTGTTGCGTTCTTTTGTCGCTGTCGCTGTCGCTGTGCCGGACCTGTTTTTAGATAAACAACACAAGTTTTCGCTTGAACGCGCCAATGTCGCGAGGGGGCTGCATGAACTGTTGCTCTCGTGCCCTATCATGAACGCACGCACACAGGAGATCAACAGTCAGTGAACATTTTCACTAAATAATACATTAGATTTTGGTTTGTTTCTCACTAAACCTTATTGTATGCTTTAATAACAATCATGAGTCTCATGGAGTAATTTATTAGACTTTTGAATTATACTTTTGCATTGTTTTGAAGCTTTGAAGAGGTAGTCACCATAAACTGCCATTGAATGACATCACTGTGCTCAATTTTTTCACAATTTCTCACTTTGTATAAGGAAAAAAAAGAAAGATAGTCATATAGGGTTATAACACAGGGGTGAGTAAACAGTGACTACATTTTCATTTTTGGGTGAACTAATCCTTTAAGATAAAAATGCATTGTTCAGTTGAAACATTATATACATTTTTGTTTGTTTCATTAGGATTCTGAAATGCTACATCCAGGCCAAAACGTCTCTGAGAGCTCCTGTCTCTTTTTACTGTTGGAAAGAGGTGAGTGTGTCCAGTGTGCATTGTATGGGTGTGTATTATTAAAACAGCTTCTTGTATTGAAGTTTTACTGTTGTGTCTCCAGCAGGCTGCAGTGTGTGAAAGTGTGAGTGTAGTTCAGGAGGTGACAGTGGCAGGCACAGGATATTTTAAAGCTCTCTCAGACGGGACTGCTGAGGTCTTGTTTCTGGATGGAGTGAGGGCGCAAATGACATGGAAATCTAACATGTGTACACCTGTACAGGTACAGCACGTATGTATTTCATTAAATGTACAACTGTACACTTCAACACAGGGGTGCATTACTAAACTGTTTATTGATTAAAGGAATTAATTAGTGGAAATGTGTTGACAAAAATCCAATACACTTCTATTGTAAGTGGATTTCTGTCAATCCATTTTATTTGCTGTTTGTATCTACAAGCTAAGAAATGGGTTAGTATTATTTTCTGTGGTACTCAGTCAGCATGCCACAGAAGCTGTTAATAGAACAGAAATTTTATCCAAAACGTTCTATCAGCATGTTTATCGGTGTTTTCTTTGGGAAGCAAGCCTATGGCCTTGGCGTTGCTAGCACCATGCCCTGCCAAGATGAGTGAGCTACATTAAAGGAATAATCAATATTCAACAATATTTATTACCACAAAAATGTATTTTGACTTGTCCCTACCTTACTTAAAATCAGTGTAACAGTGAGGCACTTACAATAGAAGTGAATGGGGACAATCTGTAAACGTTAAAATAATCACTCATAAAAAATACTCGTAAAAATATAAGGTTCACATTTCTGCCTTTTAAACCCTCCAAAAACTGGCCCCATTCACTTCCATTATAAGAGCTTCACTGTAACCTCAATTTTTGCTTTTTTTAAAGAAAGGTAGGGACAGGTCGAAATAAATGTTTGTCATTATCAACATAATGCCACAAATGCTGTCGATTGAGTTTAACTTGTGTTAAACCCGGAATATTCATTAAACAACTTTAATCCTGTCAGCAGGTCTAATTGCTTAGAATCCTGTATTTTTTTTAAAGGTTGTGGATAGATGAATGAATTTATTCTTTTTCTAATTATCTGTGATGACAGAGCTATCACTGCATAATGGAGCAGAGACACATGGCAGAAGCCAGGCCATCTCAAAGATGGTGCCAGCTCAATTTGCCTGATGGACACCAGACTCTTGTTCAAGTGGAGACAGACAAAACTTATCAAAGGTAAAGATAAAACAAGAGTAGGGTTGTAAATGCAGTGCATTGTGATGCATCAATTTGACAATGAAAATTAAATGCATTGATTGTGGAATTTAATAATCGGTTATATTAACTAAAATCCAGCAACAAGTAATTTTTCTGTCCACACTGAAAGCAAAAATGCTGCATGACGCCACACAGAATAATATACTTGATATCTCAGAATATATTTGATATTTAACCCTTTTAAAGATTTCCTGTTTCTGTGGCATACCCAAAATTAAAGGCTTATAACTCGAAAAAAAAAAAAAAAACAAGTGTCAAGAGTTTGGTAGGATTTTAAAGAACTTCTCAGATTTTTCAATGATATAGATTATGATTCATTCTGAGACTCTCAGCCTAAGAAACTGCTGAAAAATAACAACAATAACAAAAAAAAAAAAAACGTTTTTACTTATTTCTTTCTAATTTGACATTATATATCTCTGGGTGTAAATAAGGTGGCTTTTATTTTGTTCCCAATCATGTCAACTGTATCTGAGAAAAATGTTGTGTTGATAAGACAAAGCAATCAAAAGTTATAGCATTACAAAAATAATTGATCATAGTGTCCAAAAACAAATCTATGTGTCCAAAAGCCTCTTCAAACAAATAAAACTTAATTATAGTACAACAACAATGCAAACACAACAATGACTAAAGGTTTTCATAGCATGCAGACATGATTTTAGTAATGAGATTTCACAGAACAAGGGCCATTTTGGATCGAGTTCGTGTCATTTACATAGCGCCGTCTTCTGGTGGCCATATGTCACATTGTGCTTCATGTGGATTATCTAATGATCTATGCATCTGATTACCTTGTGTGTGGGCACATTTGAAAGATAATCACCTCCTCTAAGTCTTGGTATGTGATATTTCATGTTCCATTTATATTTTGTGAAGTTATAAGCAAAAACCTGGCATATAAGCAACACCAACACAATTGTCCAAGATATATACTTAGCTATTACTCGCTATATTTTTGTCTGTGAGTAAAACAAATAGGCTGGTTGTATTCTACTCTTAGAGAGTATTCCAACAACATACGACACATGGCTATTTGACGAGTTTGATTTTTTTTTTACTGATTGCAAAAATATGTACAGTGCAGTTTTTTTTTGAACACTTCTGATTTGTCTGCAAATTTCAAAGCACTTGTTCAGTTTTGGTCAATGCCTGCATGCATTGGGAAGTAGAGCTTCTAAGTTTTCAAACGATAACTATTTTGTGTTGGTCAAGACTAGTTGTTAATATTTGGAGGAAATAAAATTCTCTCACTGGCCCATCCCAGTTTAATAGGTTAATATACAGTTATGTGGACTATGCAGGATTTTGGAACAAAAAGATTTCACTGTGGGTGGAGCTTTCCAGCGTGATGCCACAAAAATAGAAACCAAGCAACCGACAAAATGTCCTGTTGCTCATTGGTTAGGAAATGATTGACATGGAAGAGATGGTTTTTTTTATGTCTGGTTAGAACACTGAAATATGCTTATTGATGTATTTTCAGTTAGAAATCAAACCATAATAATTAAATTGTTCTAACTATAATCAAGTTGAGCTATATTACAGTGATTGTAGGTTTAGAGGAGAGTTGTTTTATTCAGCTGTTTTCTCTGTCTCTCACTCAGGTATGTGTCGGCAGTAGTGGAGTGGTGTGATTGGATAAAGCAGACAGAACAAAGCACAAGCGCAGAGGGTGTGGTTCTCTCAAACTCTGCCCATTCTAACATGCATCAGCCAATAACCTGCAGGTTTTATGGAACTCCTATTCCCTGCATCATTTTTTATCAAATCATATATTTGGCTTTTGTCTTGATAAGAAGAGTAAGAGAAAGCATATCACTCATTCTTACATGTTCTGATTACTTTCGCCTCAACAGATCTGTTGTTTCAGAGCTGGAAAAGATCAAAAGGTTTAACTGTATCCTTTTCATGGGAGATTAAATGTACTATTTTCAACGTTTTAGAATAATAGTAAAGCCCTCAACTGAAATTGCACAAATTGAAGGGTAACACTTTACAATAAGGTTCCATTTGTTAACATTAGTTAATGCATTAGGTATCATGAACAATTTTTTTTACAGCATTTATGAATATTTGTTAATGTTAGTTAGTAAAATGTAATTGTTGATTAATGCATTATGAACTAACAATGTTAACATACACCGATGAGCCAAAACATTGACAAGCTGCCTAATATGCTGTTGGACCTCCACGTGCTGACAAAACAGCGCCGATCCGCCAAGGCATGGACTTTACTTGATCCCTGAAGGTGTCCTGTGGTATCTGGCACCAAGACATTTGCAGCAGCTCCTTCAAGTCCTGTAAGTTGCGAGGTGGATCCGCTGTGGATCGGACTTGTTGGTTATCAGATTGAGATCTGGAGAATTTGGAGGCCAGGGCAACACCTTGAACTCTTCATCATGTTCCTCAAACTATTCCCGAACAATGTGTGCAGTGTTGCAGTGTTGGCACATTATCCTGCTGAAAGAGGCCACTGCCATCAGGAAATACCATTGCCATGAAGGGGTGTACCTGGTCTGCAACGATGTTTAGGTAGGTGGCACGTGTCAAATTGACATCCACATTGACATTCCCAGCAGAACATTGCCTAGAGCATCACACTCCCTTCCCATAGTGCATCCTGATGCCATCACTTCCCCAGTTAAACAACGCACACGTACATGGCCGTCCACGTGATGTAAAAGAAAACAGGACTCATCGGACCAGGCGACCTTCATGGGTACTCTGACCGGTCTGCGGCTACACAGCCCCATACACAGCAGGGTGCGATGCACCGTGTGTTGTGACACATTCCTCCCGTAACCATCATTAAAATTTGACTCGTGCCACAGTAGACCTTCTGTCAGTTTAGACCAGACAGGATAGCCTTCATTACCCTCGTGCATTAATGAGCCTTGGGTGCCCAACACCCTGTCACCGGTTTGTGGTTTGTCCCTCCTCGGACCACTGTCGGTAGGTACTCGCCACTGCTGACCGGGAGCACCCCACAAGCCTTGTCGTTTCAGAGATGCTCTGACCCTGTCTGGCCATAACAATTTGGCCCTTGTCAAAGTTGCTCAGGTCTTTACTCCTGCCCATTTCTCCTGCATTCAACATGCTGACTAAAAGAACTGATTGTCTGCTTACCATCTAATCTACCCAGAACTTGACATGTGACCTTGTTAGTAGATGATCAATGTTATTCACTTCACCTGTGAGTGGTCATAATGTTTTGGCTTATCAGTTGTATACAGCTTTAAATTTAAAAAATGTATAAGTTTACATTGAAATTAACAATAAACAAGATTAATAAATGCTATAAAAGTATTGTTCATTGTTAGATCATGTTAACGAATGGAACCTTATTGTAAAGTGTTACCAGTGGAAGTATAAGAAGAATGTAGTGACCAAATTAATGCTTTTTTAAAGTAGCGAACTAATCCATTTAAAGAAATGTTTTAATTGATTATAGTTTTAGTTTTGTAAATACATTTGTGCATAAACATGTACTTGGCGGCAAAACTGATTTCAAACTTTTAAGCATAAACCTTTAGATAAATAAGAACATGCGTTCCTAAAATACTTCAGGCAATTGTGTCCAATCTTTTGACTGGTAGTGTATATGTGCATTGAGAATATAATGCCTATGTGTGTGTTTTTTCTTTAATACAAACAAACCAGTTTTGTTGGAGAACAGCCCTGTCCTGCGTTCCACAGGAAAATCTTTGAGCTGTGAGCATTCTTCTGATCACTCTCATCACCCACTCACTGATAACTGTATTTCTGAGGCTCTTCAGAAGACATCTAAAGCCATACAGGACATAAACACACTTCTATCAGAGAGACCATAGACTGTCTTAATGGAGACCCATGTGCATATACTGAAAACAAACAGGTTTATTATTTGATACAAATTTTTTTTTATTTTTATTTTTTTTATTTTTTTTTAAATATGGAACGTAGTCAGATGACATATTTAATTTGACATGAATGAAAAAAATATATTACTAATTTATCAAATTAATAAATACTTGTAACTTTTTCAGAAAGTCATATTTTATCAATGCAAAAGTACAAAATAATAATAAATTAAAAAAAACTGATTGAATGGACTATAATTTTTATTCCTCACAGCCTTGCTTTCATGTGCGTCTAATTAAAGGAATACTTAAGAATGATGATTCTGTCATTATTTACTCACCCTCATGTCATTCCAAACCCATATGCTGTTATTTTTTCCATGGAACACGAAAGAACTTTAGTAGAATCTTCATGCAGCTCTTTTCCATACTGTGGAATTCATAGTGACCACAGCTGTCAAGCTTCAAACAGGAGCCATAAAAGAAATCCATATGACTCCTGCACTGTATTCCAAGTCTTCTGATGTCATTTGATAGCTTTGTTGAAATAAAGACCAAAGGTCGTTATTCACTGAACATCCTGCTCTCCACTGCAGCTCTCAAATCTTTCTATCGTCACGCATATTCAAACATATACGTCGAGTTCAGTTATGACACACTGAACACGACGTCAATGATGTCAGTCCTTTCATCCAAACGGAGATATGTCTGTCTTCTACATTATCACCGTTGAGTGCCATTTTAAGTGTTTTAATTATAAAACTTGATATCTGGTGTTAATTGAATGTACTTATTAAATTATTGAATTTCTGTTTGCACCAAAAATAAATGTTTCTCACTCATTACTTTAACTTGGTGTTACTGGTCAAAAGTTAAAGCCTTTTAAGAGGAAGAAAAAAGGCTGTGGCCAGAGTTTTAGTCATCAGTTCTCCCTGTACTTTTGGTGCCACTCGTGGGAATCAAATCCACAAAGCGGCAAATAACTTTGTGATAGTTGTTCCAGCACATATCATTATGCTAAGTATAAATTGCTTGCTTTAACACTGATATTTGTGAAACGCTTCTGTTTCTAAATTAGAAGACTGACCTTTTTGTGATGCTCAACCGAACACTATAGTGTACGGTTTTCTTATCTTAAGGGGTTTGTTGCAATTAGCTGCTGAGCAATAAAGTTAACGGTGTAGTGTAGCTTTTTTTTTTCTCTCTTGACACTCCACAATGCTACTGGGAAAATGTTTTGTGGGCACTACATACCAACATGAAAACATCATCCCAACGGTGGAGGGAGCATCGTGATTTGGGGCTGCTTTTTTGCTTCGGGGCCTGGACCACTTGCCACCATCGAGGGAAAATGAATTCCCAAGTTTATCAAGATATCCTACAGGATTATGTCAGGGTGGCTGTGCACCAGCTGAAGCTCAGTAGAAGTTGAGTGATGTAGCAGGACAATTACCCTAAACATTGAAGTAAATCCACTACAGATTGCCTTCCAAAAAAGAAAATCCACCTTTTGGAGTGGCCCAGTCAGAACCTAGACCTTAACCCAATAGAGATGCTGTGGAATGACCTCAAGAGAGCCGTTCACACCAGATATCCTAAGAATATGAATAACTCCCTTTTCTCCCCAATTGGCATGCCCAATGCTCACTAGATACTCGTGGTGGTGCAGTTGCTCACCTCAATCCGGGTGGCGGAGGTTAGCCTATGCATCTTATCAAGTGGCTTGCGGGCCACGTTACTGCGGAGACTTAGCGAGTGTGGAGGCAATCATGCTATTTCCCGCAATCTCCACGCACACCTTACCAAGAGCCCCATTGAGAGCAAGAACCACTATATCATGACCACAAGGAGGGTAAGCCATGTGACTCTATCCTCTCTAGAAACCAGGTCGATTTAGTTGCTTGGAAGGCCTGGCTGGAGTCACTCGGCACACCCTGGATTCAAACTCGTGACTCCAGGGGTGGTAGCCTGTGTCATTGCTCGCTGAGCTACCCAAGCCCCCCTAAAGCACTTCTGTTAGGAAGAATGGTCCAAAATTCCTTCTGAACTTTGTGCAGGTCTAATCCGCAGCTTGGAAACGCTTGGTTGAAGTTATTGCTGCCAATGGTGGATCGACCATTTATTAAATCCAAGGGTTTACTTACTTTTTCCACAGCACTATGAATGTTTAATTGGATGTGTTTAATGAAGACATTAAAGATTATTATTTGTGTGTTGTTGGCACATTGTGTTTGTCTATACGTGTAACTTTGATGAAGATGAGATCACATTTTAAAACCAGCTAATTTCAAAGGTTTGACATACTTTTTCTTGCCACTGTAAGTTATTAATGTTATACGCAATGTCACAGCACTTACAAAATATTACCAATACTGCATTTAAAAAATGTCCTGGTCCTATTTCACTCCAAAAACACAAAGAAACAAAAATTAAATTATATTTAGCATATAGAAAATTAAGCCTATTTTAGGGCCATTAAGATATTTTGCATTGTGACATAATACAATTTTATATTATTATTTATGATACATTATATTATTTAAATGATCTGTTAATACATCATAGTATTACTCTATTTCCATTTATTTTCGCAGACTTTTAATAAAATATTGTACAACAGCATCTTTGTTGCTGTAATACATTAAAAAAATGTATATGTTATGGTAATGAAAATCATAATTGAAAACCAGGGGAATAGTAAAAGTAAAACGTTTAGATGTGTTACAGTAAAAAGAATTGGGTAGTAAAATGTGCTAAGTGTCCTGAAAATAATCAGAGCAAAATTCTTAATGGTCCTATATGTAGGCCTTTACTTCTTTATGCTAAATTTAATTTCATATAAATGGTTTTGTGACGCATGACACAGTAGTTGTTGAGTGTGGTGGCGTGATACACACACAGGATGTACAGGACAGGTATGATGATGTCGGGGCAGATGATAAAGACATCAAGTATGATGGTTAAGACACTTATTTAGATTGTTAAAGGGATAGTTCATCCAAAAATGACATGAATTTACTCACCCTCATGTCGTTCCAAACCTATATGACTTAATTTCTTGCATAAAAGGAGTTAGAAATCTTAGGCAGAATGATAGTCTCAGTTCACTCCCTAACAGTCTACCTATATTCTTTAGCATTCAATGGAGGACAGAAAGTCATACGGGTTTTGAACAAAAAACTAATTATTTTTTTTAATTTTTGTGTGAACTATCCATTTAATTTTTAAATGATCCTTTGATATTTTCAATGAAAAACATCTCTTTCTTTCAGTCTTCCAGCATTATACATTTAATAAATATACATGAGTATTATTATTCACATTACGGGAATGAGAATGATATTCCATTACTTTACAGTGTATCATCTGAAAGTAGCAAAAGCATTTTTTTTTTCTGACTATTTTCATATTTTTTATTTGTGACAGCTACGGAAAGCAATGCTGATATTTACAGTATGACTATCCAGAAGATTCACCAAGTGATTTCAGTTTAAATATTATCTTAATTATTAAATATGAAATTTAAATACCGTATTTAAGGTGCACTGTGACGAGGAGGAGGGCGTGGCCGGGCCGTGATGGAGCACGGCCGGCGCTGAATCAGCTGATCAGCGAGAGAGCGAGATAAAGGGGCGGCCGGAGACGCCGGAGAGAGAGAGACGCATGCGGCCAAGTTGTATGTCTGTCTGTTTTGTTATGGTTTATGTTTGTTTTATGTTGAGTTTTGCATTAAAATTTTATGTTGACTGTTCAGCCGGTTCCCGCCGCCTTCTTGCCCATCTTTATACTGTTACATGCACTAAGTCAGGGGTTTTCAAATTTTTGACGCCAAGGACCCCCAAATATGATGATATCCTTGTCCCTTTTTACGTCATACATAGTGCTGCATGTTCTTCCTAAACAATTCAACCTTAGTTTCATTAGTACACAAAACATTTTCCCAGTAGCGCTGTGGAGTGTCTAGATGGTCTTTGGCAAATTTCAGGCGTGCAGCAATGTTTTTGTTGGACATCAGTGGCTTCCTTCATGGTGTCCTGCCATGAACACCATGCCTGTTAAATGTTTTCTGTATAGTAGACTCGTGAACAGAGATGTTAACCAGTTCCAATGATTCCTTCAAGTCTTTAGCTGTCACTCAAGGGCTCTTTTTTACCTCATTGAGCATTCTGTGGTGTGCCCTTTGAGTCATCTTGGCTGGGCAGCCACTTCTAGGGAGAGTATCCACAGTACTAAATTGTCTCCATTTATAGACAATTTGTCTAACTGTGGACACATGAATATCTAAGCTCTTCAAGATAACTTTGTAACCCTTTCCAGCTTTATGCAAAGCAACAATTCTTGATCGTAGGTTTTCTGAGATCTCTTTTTTCGAGGCATGGTCTACGTCAGCAGATGCTTCTTGTGAAAAGCAAACTCAGAATGTTTGAGTGCTCTTCATAAGTCAAAGTAGCTCTAACCCACACCTCCAATCTCGTTTCGTAAATTGGATGCCAGGTTTGCCAACTCCTGATTCTAATTAGCTTTTGTTGACGTTATTAGCCTTGGGGTTGACATACTTTTTACAGTGGTCTACTAAAAGCTGCTGTATCAGTCAGCAACAAAATTACTTAGTCCACCTTTAAAGGGATAGTTCACCCAAAAATTAAATTTGTGTCATTATTTTCTGTACTCACCCTCATGTTGTTCCAAACCTGTATGACTTACTTTTTCTCTGAGATGTTAGGCACAATGACAGCCCCAGTCACCATTGATTGTCATAGTATGGAAAAAAAAAAGATGCAACGAAAGCGAAAGGTCACAGTGATTTAAATATTGCGTTACATCTATTTTTGGGTTCCACAGATGAAAGAAATGAATACAGGTTTGAAATAACATGAGGGTGAGTTAATGATGGAAGAATTTAAAATTTTGGGTGAACTATCTTTTAACCCGTGTGCAGCATACATAGTTGAAGGAATTTACTACCATCTACTGTAACTTTACCATAATTTTGCAGCTTCCCCCATCCACCTCCTCCAGCTCAGCTTGAATCTAATGGTGGAGGTGAGTAAAACTACTGTACAGCAACTTTGTAATAGTAAAATACTGATTAAATATAAGAAGGGGCATAAGAATAATTTGAAGAGTGGTGTGGCACATGAAAGCTTTTAAAAAAATAAAAATTGCTTCATGTTTTTGGTTTAATGGTTATCAAGTTTATCTATAAAGTACTCATTGTATATCAAACAATTTGTGTGTATATTCATAAACCCCTGCAGATAGAGACGCACCCTCTAGCGGTTAACGCTGAGCAGTGCAGCAATATGAAATAATTTATCATTACAATTCAACTAGCAAAGTTTGTCAGAATGATCGCTTGCCAATGTTGGCTATAGATGCAGTACACTTGAAACACGTCACAGAACAAAGCAATAAATAGCGATCTATCTGAATCATCATGGTAAAAGGAATGACGGATGTTTGATTCTCCCATGTAGCCTCTTCATGATTTGAAATGAAGTGCCCATAACGGTCATGTAACTAAGGCTTTTTTATGGGTGTAAAGACAGGAGACCGTTCATCAACATGCGCACGCCGAGGCCAGTTATGGTCTTAAGCCGGTGTATACCTGCTTGATGGACGAAGCTGAGCTACAATCACATTGTGTACAATCGTATTGGGAATATTACCGCTGTCTTTTATATTAGTCTCCGTGTTGTTAAATTGTCATGTTCATTTGGAGCACCACACACATGCAGCTGATCAGATCGGGAGCCAAGGATGGATTAAGAACTGAGAGGCCCATGGGCCGGTACACCATGGATGCCCCCATGATGTGACTAGGTTCACCTTTATGCACTACAAGTCACTTGGCAGATTTGGTTGGATTTTTCAATTTGACAGAAGAAAAGTCTGGAGCAGTGTCTGACATGGCCAATTATATGTAGCCTTCTTTTTAATGATTAGAATCAGAATCAGAATCGGCTTTATTGCCAAGTATGCTTTCACATACAAGGAATTTGTCTTGGTGACAGGAGCTTCCAGTGTACAACAATACAAAAACAGCAGCAAGACATAGATAATAATAAAAAATAAAAAATAGTTATTCACATACGTACATACACACACAGACACACATATACATACATACACACATACACATACGTAGTGCAGTCTAATACAAATCTGTTATGTACAGTGCAAATACAAATTTGTTATGTACAAAGCAAATATTTTATATATATATATATTATTTTTTTCAGAGGAATGAAATGGCAGAAGAGGTTGGATGTGTTGGATAAATATAAAAAAAAGACTAAACTGTGTACTGCACATAGTTACTGCTCAATGGGGCAATTTAACTGTTCATGAGATGGATAGCCTGAGGGAAAAGACTGTTCCTGTGCCTGACGGTTCTGGTGCTCAGAGCTCTGAAGCGTCGGCCAGAAGGCAACAGTTCAAAAAGGTAATGGGCAGGGTGAGTGGGGTCCAGAGTGATTTTTCCAGCCTTTTTCCTCACTCTGGAAGTGTATAATTATTGAAGGGTGGGCAGGGGGCTACCAATAATCCTCTCAGCAGTCCGAACTGTCCTTTGTAGTCTTCTGATGTCTGATTTCGTAGCTGAACCAAACCAGACAGTTATTGAAGTGCAGAGGACAGACTCAATGACTGCTGAATAGAACTGTATCAGCAGAGCCTGTGGCAAGCTGAACTTCCTCAACTGGCGAAGGAAGTACAACCTCTGCTGGGCCTTTTTCACACTGGAGTCAATGTGGGTCTCCCACTTCAGGTCCTGTGAGATGGTAGTGCCCAGGAACCTGAATGACTCCACTGCTGCCACAGTGCTGTTTAGAATGGTGAGGGGGGTCAGTGTTGGGGTGTTCCTCCTAAAGTCCACAATCATCTCCACCGTTTTGAGCGTGTTCAGCTCAAGGTTGTTTTGACTGCACCAGACAGCCAGCTGTTTAACCTCCCTTCTGTATGCAGACTCATCGTCATCTCGGATGAGGCCGATGACAGTGGTGTCGTCTGCAAACTTCAGGAGCTTGACAGAGGGGTCCTTGTCGATGCAGTCATTGGTGTAGAGGGAGAGGAGTAGTGGGGAGAGCACACATCCCTGGGGGGCACCAGTGCTGATTGTACAGGTGCTGGAAGTGAGTTTCCCCTGTCTCACAAGCTGCTGCCTGTCTGTCAGAAAGCTGGTAATCCACTGACAGATAGACATGGGAACAGAGAGTTGGTGTAATTTAGTGCGGAGAATAGCTGGGATGATGGTGTTGAAAGTCGAACTGAAGTCCACAAAAAGGATCTTGCATATGTCCCTGGTCTGTCCAGATGTTGCAAGATATGATGCAATCCCATGTTGACTGCATCATCCACAGACCTGTTTGCTCGATAAGCAAATTGAAGGGGATCCAGAAAGGATCCAGTGATGTTCTTCAGGTGGGCCAACACCAGTCTCTCAAATTATTTCATGACCACAGACGTCAGGGCGACAGGTCTGTAGTCATAAAGTCCTGTGATTTTTGGTTTCTTTGGGACAGGAATAATGATTGAGCATTTGAAGCATCATGGGACTTCACACTGCTCCAGTGATCTATTGAAGATCTGTGTGAAGATGGGGGCCAGCTGGTTAGCACAGGATCAAAGACACGCTGGTGAGATGCCATCTTGGCCTAAAGTTTTCCTTGTCTTTTGTTTCCGAAAGACGCGGCTCACATCATCTTCACAGATCTTAAGTGCAGGTTGAGTAGCAGGAGGGGGGTTGCAGGAGGTGTTGGTGTTTGTGTGAAGTGAAGGTCAGAGTGGGTGTGGGGTGTGAGATTGGACCTTTCAAATCTACAGTAGAACACATTCAGGTCATCAGCCAGTTGTTGGTCCACCACAGGGCTGGGGGTAGGAGTCCTGTAATTTGTGAGTTTTTATGAACAACTCATAGTTATTCATAATTATGAACCGTTCCAAAATCATGCGTTATTAATAGGGATATGCACGGTATTCAAATACCAAAATCACTATTCGGTTATTCTGCATGTGTTTAGAGTTCTTCAACACGATCTGAGATCGATGGTACCTGACAAACCTACAGGTTTTGGACCAAGTTCGGGGGCTGTTCACATGTGCGTCTGCTCTGTTTTTCCATTATTTTTCGAGGCCATGTAAACATGCACTGGACGGACGTCTTTGATTGTTGTGCCACAACCAACCCGATCTCATGAAAATTTGTAAATCATTTACTAGTTGGCTATCTCATAAGGTCTCGAACGATGTTGTTCGCATAAACTCGTACGACTTCATCACGTGCAAATTCCCGGATGTCTAATGCGGAAATAAGCGTGAGTTCCGCGCACGAGGTGTTAAGGACATACTTATTAATATTATGCCCTTACCCAAACACCTTATCTAAACTTAACCAATCAGTAGAGTGTGTAAACATGATAGGAAGCTGTTGTGTGTGACAGAAGCAAGTAATTGTCACGTATTAGATGGAAACGATGTCAGCGACGTCATTGGCTGTAGTGAAAGTCGTAGGAATTCAAACGAGTGCAGTCGCACGATATCATACGAATTAGCCAAATTTAGAAAAGTAGTACGAATCCTGACGATTTCGCCGTGAGAGTGTGTTGGCCACAACTTACTTTTTTCAGCATACCATGCAGGACAGTCGCATTTTTTAGACACTGTGTAAAGTTTAAAAGAACTTTAATATTTATAAACGCATTTCAAGACACCTGTTTACAATTCGTTGTGCAGGATTGTCTCATTTTTTAGACACTGTTATCTTAAAAAGAACTCCAATAATTATATACGCATCTAGAGACACCTGTGTTCTGTTTCATCGTTTGTTGCACTGCATCAAGCTTTTTCAGTGCTGGTGTCACAAATCGACATTCTGATAAGGTTTTGCAAAGAGGACTTAATGTGACTGTTACAGATGATTCCAGATTGTTTTTCACCTGGCAAAAATTTAGCGCTTGATAAATGGTGAGCCACTGTTTATTTCCCACTTTTGCTCTGGTGTGCATTAATTACACAAGTTAAATGCTGAATCATTTAAAACCAAAGCATCCCGAAGAGGTTTATAAACCATAGCGTTCGCAGAATTACACATTTTCCAGTGATTAAGAAAGGACTACTACATTGCAGGCAGTGACAGAGATTATTTTTGTTCGACTTTAATGTGGTTTTATCTTTTGAAGATCTATGTATTGTGCTATTTAGGCACATAGCTCACTGTGCACTTTATTCCCTGCTAATCTGAGATTGTGTTTGGTGCATCCATGGCAATAAACGTTCTTTATTCTCGAGTTCCAACAAATAACAGAATAATCGTTCGTGAACTCTCGCGGTTAACCAAATATTGCAAAAGGTTACCGTGCACATATTTAGGGTATTAAAGCATCTTTCTCTTTATCATTAAACATGAAATGCATGCACGACTTAAACATTTTAAAGTCCTCCATACTGTTGCATGAATTCTGTTGCTTATATCAATTTAAACCATCATCTTTGTACACAGTCAGCGTAAACTGCACCTTATCTTTGTGTTTGAAAGCTGCACCTGTGAGACGCAGATTCCCTGTAGTCCAGCACGCATTTGGCCGAACAAATGGTATTTCACATAAGGATGTAATTTACATGAATTTATAATAGATATCTCAAAAGAAATTATTTATTTAGAGCTCAGGGCCCTTTGGGTTTAGAGGCCCCTGGGCAACGGCCCAATCGGCCTGGTGGTTAATCCGTCCCTGTCGGGTGCAGCATTAAGACAAGTGCTATGAATTCTTTTTCTCTTCCTTATTCAGCCTTTGGTGGATTTACAACGTATCTAACTATAGCATTTGCAATATTTTTTCAAAATCTTGATTTCTCGATTTAAAAAAAAATGTGCTGGTCTAACTTTTCCATGCAATTACAATGCATCGGAACTGAAGCTTTCACACATCAAAAAAGGATGAAAATATATCATAAAAGGGGACCATACGACTCATGGGCTATATTCCAAGTTTCTTTTGTGTCAGAAAGACTGAAATTTATGTTATTAGTTATGCTACGAACATGAATGGTACCTCAAATCAGCGATTGGCTTATCGAGGAAAGGTGTGTATTATTGTTCTAAGCAACAAGACTTATGATTTTTGCCTGGTAGGTGATGAAAAGGGGCAAAACATATCTAGAGGACCTATCTCTATACGTAAACTTCCAGAAATGTCCTAGCAATCACCCAAAGCAAGCTAGCAACCACCTAGCAAAGCCCTAGCATCCACCCAAAACCCTTAGAAAATACTGGGAAGCTGTTGGAAAACTGTAAACTTCCAACTTCAACATTATGGCAGCGAGTTTTGCATGGACAAGCACCACTCACATTTTCTTCGGTAAATGTAAAATTCACTTATTCCCTTCTTCTGTCTCTTGTTCTCCTATGCATTCGAAAGTTCAGCTCAACAGGCAAGATGGAGGAGATGGACCCGAAGACAAAGAAAATGTTTGAGGAGAAAGAGTTTAGGAAGATGTTTAAAGTAAGTTCTCTCAAGACGCATACTATTAGAGTGACTAAGAGTGGTCAGTGAGATGGCTGCATATTCTAACCTTCATTCTCTTTCCTTGCAGTATAATGGAGAGATCAGAATGCTCTATCAAAGTACAATTCTACCATCACTGTCTATAAAGAAGTTTGGTAATAGAGATCATAGATGTAATAGCTTGTCCAGTTTGTGACAAACTCATCAGCCAAAACAGCAAAGGCAAATGTGAGATATAAATAATATATTACGCACTAATGCTGTGCAAATGCATTATTGCATGGCACATTTCACAAATACGATACATTCTGGTGTCCCATGAATTTTTTTTTTTAAACAATAGAGGCACAAATACCATGTTTTTGTAGTGAGAAACTACAGTCAAACATACAATTAACCTAGCATGAAAAGAAGCCAGTTTTTAAAACATCAATTGGAGCTGTGACCTTTACCACCGCAGAGGTCTTGACCCTCTCGACTGTATCCTACAAAAAAAGTCAACATAGTGTATAATGCGATAGTACTGATATTCAATAAATTGTAGTAAAAATTATTTGACTATTAACTGATTTTAATAACCAAATACATAATTCAACATGTCCCACATTTTTTGGCACCCAACCCTGTTATTGCATAATTTTTCCCCTTTGACAAAATTTGTTACATTCTTTAAAATTGCGACACACAAGAAGAAACACCGTTTCTGTAGAAGCGGGAAGACGGGTATGTGCAACCCTGTTACTCAAGATATTTCAATAACTTTTTTTATTATTATTAAATATTCGTTTTTCAATAACTACAAAATCAACATTTGGTCCAAAACTAGCAATCCCTTTCTGACAGCTTAATTTAGGCAAACACTTTTACCATTTTTATTATTATTTTATTTAGTTTTTATCTTTACATTTTGTCTATATAATTTAATTGAAACATATTAAACAGAGTTATTCCAAGATTTTTTTTTTATGAAACATATGTTTTTTTTTTTATCCCCTTTTCTCCCAATTTGGAATGCCCAATTCCCACTACTTAGCAGGTCCTCGTGGTTGCGCGGTTACTCACCTCAATCTGGGTTGCCTCCGCTTCTGAGACAGTCAATCTGTGCATTTTATCATGTGGCTCGTTGTGCATGACACCGCAGAGACTCACAGCATGTGGAGGCTCATGCTACTCTCTGCGATCCACGCACAACATACCACACGCTCCATTGAGAGCGAGAACCACATTATAGCAACCACGAGGAGGTTACCCCATGTAACTCTACCCTCCCTAGCAACTGGGCCAATTTGTTTGCATAGGAGACCTGGCTGGAGTCACTCAGCACACCCTGGATTCGAACTCGCGACTCCAGGGGTGGTAGTCAGCGTCAATACTCGCTGAGCTACCCAGGCCCCCTTTAGAAGTAAATTCTTTTTTTTTTTTTTTGGGTGGCAGAGGACGAATCCAAGTTGCCTCCACGTCTGAGATCGTCAAGTATTCGGCTGGTCATGTGATTCTAATATGGCAGCCCCAATGAGTAAATTCTCTGTTGATTAAATCAGCTTTTATAAGGTTACTGATATGACCTGAGTCTTCATCTTATGTGAGTGGTCATGATTTTATACATATGTTTCAAAATTAAACTTAATTTCTATAGGAGTTAATCTTTTTAATATGAGAAAAATTACTGAGTGCTCATTGAAGGCCTTCTGTGTTGTTCTTGCGTCCACTCTTCTGACTCGCTGCTGTCAACAGGGGCGCTGCTCGCCTGGCTTTACCTCTGCTCATAAAAAGCAGGCACAATGGAATTCAATCCTAAATAGAATGTGTGTGAATTACATGAATGATTATCACCGTTTAACTTTCCAATTGCTAAATTCTGAGTGTTGGACCCAAAATAATGCCTATGCTTAAAATTAAACATATTCAACCATGCTCCTTTATAAAGGAATAATGAGGGGAACGTTTTCTATATATATATATATAGCGAACTTTCTGACACTTCAGTTGTTCCCACTAATTATTTTTGAAAAATAAGGTCAGATTTAGTTTTTCCTGAGATGCACAAGATACGACTGCAATGAATATAAAATATCATATATATATATATATATATATATATATATATATATATATATATATATATATATATATATATATATAATAATCAAAAATTAAATACCTGTGAGGGAACAATCACCAAATTATTTAGGCCTGCAATTAGAAAATACAGGCCTACACCAATCATAGTGATCATATAGTGGGGGGAATTTTTTTCTTTTACTGTTGGAGACAAAATCAAACGTCATTCTTTTTTTAATTATTATTATTATTTTATAAATCCTCACCTTTTTGGATGAACTCATCTTTTAGCTTTTTTCACCACACCAACAGTGCAAGTATACATGAACATTTACCAAATGATGAGATAATTTCATCTTTTAACAAAACAGATTCTTGGAAATCAAACATCATTTATTATTATTATTATTATTATTTTTATAAATCCTCACCTGTTTGGATGAACTCATCTTTGAGCTTTTTTCACCACACCAACAGTGCGAGAATACATGAACATCAGTCAAATGATGCCACTTTATGACACCATTGTTACAAATCACCTGAAGTGGCTTCAATAATTTATTTACCACAGAAAAATGCCAATTAGCCTAATAAATTAGCAGACAGAACTGATAACTGAAGTGACGTTACCTCACAAAATGGTATCAATATATTGAAATAACTCTAGTAAATCTGTATAAATGTTCCTGTAGGTCGATGGGTTCGATTCCCAGGGAACACACAAACTGATAAAATACCTTGAGTGTGTAACGGTAGCCAGATGGAAGGTAGCTGTGCAGTGTGTAAACCTCACTCCCCTCGCCTCTTGAGCTTAACTTGTATTGAACACTAAATATTCCTTTAATTGTCAACAATATTAGCCTCTTGAGGCCAGGGGAGTGAGGTTTACACACTGCACAGCTACCTACCAGCTGGCTACCGTTACACTCACCCCCCAAACCTCACTCCCATCCGGGTCACGGCACCACTGTAAACGGTCCTGCTCAACCCACTCTGAGCGGGATTCGAACCAGCATGGGAGGCGGCACGCTAACATGGAGGCTAAAGGCTACAGCCTCTAGCGTCAGTCACTAGTGCACCTCTTGAGGCCAGGGGAGTGACAAATGCACTGAAAGTCGCTATGGATAAAAGTGTCTGCCAAAATGCATAAATGTAAATGTATATAAACAAGAAAACATGGTGTGGCAATGAGTGTCGTTACCTGAGAAAATTTACACCACCACAGTTCTTTTTTATCGTCCTGTCTTATCTACCTGCTTTCATAAAATTAATACATTAGCAGTTAATTAACAGACAGAATTTATTAAATTAAAGTTTTGTTAGTTCAAATGGAAGAAAAGTGTTTTTGTATATAACTGAAGTGACCTGAAGCATGCCACCATTATAACACTAATGGTGAACTCTCGCGGGCACAATCTCTTGGCACTCTTTTTACCCCTGCTATTTTTTGTTATGACCATATTGTTTTTAAAATGGGATACTAGGCTGGATGTGATGAATGATGGTTAACCCTTTGTTAAGCTCAATGGACAGCATTTGTGGTGTATTGTTGATTACCACAAAACACTTTTTTGACTCGTCCCTCCTTTTCTTTCAAAAACGCAAAAATCTTGGTTCCAGTGATGCACTTACAATGGAAGTGAATGGGGCCAATTTCTGGAGTGTTTAAAGACAGAAATGTGAAGCTTATAATTTTATAAATGCACTTACATTAATTCTTCTGTTAAAACTTGTGTATTATTTGAGCTGTAAAGTTGTTTAAATCAACATTTTTGGGTTTTAGGGTTTATTGAAATTACATTCTCATGACAACGAAGTGGTAAAATTGTATATAACTTTACACAGAAAAGGTTAGTCAGTTTTATCACACTAAAATCATGTTATCACGCATATTGTTTACGT
The DNA here is from genome assembly GCF_019703515.2 of Myxocyprinus asiaticus. Taxonomy (NCBI): domain Eukaryota; kingdom Metazoa; phylum Chordata; class Actinopteri; order Cypriniformes; family Catostomidae; genus Myxocyprinus; species Myxocyprinus asiaticus. The sequence goes on along the minus strand of NC_059346.1, from coordinate 5,955,895 downwards.
CTTGTTGCTATACTTTTTGAAGTGAGTATTTTAACATTTACGAATTGTCCCCCATTCGCTTCCAATGTAAGTGTCTCACTGGAACCCATATTTTTGGATGAGTCTAAATAAATTTTTGTGGTAATCAATATTATGTTAACAGTATAAAATATTCAAATATCCCAAAGAATAATGAAAGCTTACTATTAACTCCATGTCCTGAGCAACACAGCTCTAAATCCATCCCACAAGTGAGATTAATACATTTAGCCAAAAATTATTACGTTTGGCAACGTTTTACCATGCAGACCCAAAGTTGTAGTTTTTAATAATAAGTATATTAATATAGGATTATTTTATATTTTTTTATATTTAAGTTTAATTTCCGACATTTATATAATATGATACAATGCATATAATATTATATTTAATTGTATTATGATATCTATAGAATTATTATATTTTATATTATTGAATAAGAAGAAGGTGAGCTTTTGTTGTTGTTGCTGTTGTTGTAAAACTTCACTGGAGATCAAGGACCCTCTCAAAGAAAATGATCTCGAAAACATCGCGAGAGTTCACGAGAGTTCCGGTGTTGTGACGATGAACGTCCCTGCCAACATGGCGGTCAGCATCCGCGGCCGTCCGACCCGGAGTGTACGGATGAGAGGTAAGTTAACACCACCCACACGCCCACCACCATTCACCACCGACGCTTTTAATAAACCTTCGCTTGTGTGTTTTTCACTAAGTCTCGGTTAAAAGCTTACGGTGCCTTTATTGTGTGTTGGCTAGGTCGGAATGACAGCGGGGAGGAGAATGTGCCGCTGGATTTAACGCGAGGTGAGTCACCGTAAACATCATAATGCTCACTTTTACAATGTTGCTTCTTTAATATTCCAGTATAGATCAAATTCCACCCAAAATTCAGAAGACAGGGGCAGTCTTCCATTGCCTTTCGTAATTTCCATTCCTCTGTCTCTATCTCTGTGGCCTGCAGAGAAGAAAACAAGGGTGCAGGGGCGTAGAATACGCGGGGGATGTGGGGGACGTGTCGCCCTCACTTTCAATAAACCAAAGTTCGTCCCCTGCACTTTTTCATAGGGCAAATGTGTTTACGCTCTGTCTTTCATGCAGCAAATGTCTAAATGTGTACATACAACAGTTAAAATTCACTGGTCAATCATGTAATTAATTTAATAACAAATTTTAATCGGTTGAGAGCCTTAAAAATATATCTTATATATTTATTGTTGCCTTGCGCTAATTGTTCTGTCCCCCTCACTTTTGTAATGATTGCTACGCCGCTGCAAGGGTGAATGAGATGTTGGCGGAGATGGTGTCTCAAAATCAGTTGAGCTTCCTATATAGACAGCATTTTTGGACTATGATGCCTCCAAAATGTTGCCTAGCTAGGCAGCTGACTGGGGTTTGAGACACAGCTAGCAGCAGTTTGTGTTCTCTAGTGAACATCTGCATGTCAGCAGAATACCTGCAGCTTAGTGTCTAAAGCTTAAGGCCTTGCTCCCTAGTCAATCAATGCCTTAACAGACAGCTGAAGGAGCCTTGAAACCTTCCTACCCCCAGATACTGCCTTATAGGGTAGCATTGTGCAGGTGTTGGACAGCCTTAGCCTGTCTGATTCATCTAATCTGATTCTTTAATGATACAGAATATCTTTCCAGAACCTGATCTCTGTATTTGAGATGCCTCTTGAGTGATGGACTAAATACAGGCTTGAGTAGGGGAAGAGTGTAATTGCGATTGCAGAATATAGGGTATATATCACAAATGTGCTAACCGTACTCTGACACAATCTTCTGATTTCTGGTTTTATTTCTGATCTGCACAAGGGAAATTATTATTCGTGGTGTCTTTGGAGATGATAAACTTTGTGCTAGTGATATTGCCTACTTGTTTTGGATCTCATTTGGCTCGGATTTTAACTTTTTGGTTGGTGTTTTTTTTTTTACCCAGAACCTTCAGATAACATGCGAGAGATCCTTCAGAACATTGCCAAACCTCAGGGGGTTTCCAACATGAGGAAGCTCGGCCATCTGAACAACTTTGTTAAGGTAGTACAACTTTTATTAATGCTGGTTTGTCTTTCAGGGATAGTTTCCCCAAATAATAAAATTCACCCTCTTGTTGATCCAAACCCGGATGACTTTCTTTTCTGGGGCACAAAAGGAGATGTTGAGCAGAATGACATCCTCAGTCACCATTCACTTTCATTGTATGGGGGGCAAAATAAAATATGTTTTGTTGGGTGCATGTGTGGGGGTGGGGGGTTAAATTATCCCTTCAATGACGGGTCTACACTATGCTTGCATACGTTTTCATCAATGAGAGAAGTTCCGAATTAGGCCCAGATGGACTCTACAGACTTTACATTTTCTGCACTGAAAGGGGGGAAAAATCTTTAAACATCGTAAAATGTGTTAAAAAATAGCACTGTACTTTCATTTATAGCTGAAAACATAGGCAAGTTGGCCTAAATACTTACTAAACTAAAAATCAAGGGGGCAGGAATATGTGGAATTTTCCAGTTCTGTGGGCAAAGATTCCCTGTGTTCCAAACAGCATAAATGATGCTTTTGGAGGGAACTTTGAAGCGAGAACAATCGTGATAGCTATGCTGTAAGCTCGTTCCAAATAGAATTGAAAATAAACATGACTTAAAAATAAGTCATTCCGAGTAACTGTTATTGGTAAATGTTCAGTCTGCCTAGCAGGGCGGTACTAGGATGTGATCTTTGGGGGGGGGGCATTTTGGCCTTTAGGGTGGGCAATAGGTTCTCTCTTGGTCTGACCGGGACGGGTCCCCCTTGGTCGTTTTGCTGTCTTGACTGAGGGGGGCACAAGGAAAATCTAGGTGGGCAATGCCCCCTCTATAGGCGCATGAGTTGTCCTTCGAGAACCATTAACTGAACTGAAAGTCATGAAAATCCTTCAGTTCTGCTATTTAAAAAAAAAAATGGAACATGTTCTAGGTTCCCACCCCTAATCACTTTTGCTCATACTTAGAGTTAAAGGCCCATGTATACTTCTGCGTCAAACCTACTCCGTAGGCTATGCGTAGCTACTGTGGTTATGGTGTAATTTACAGCGTAGCATGATGAGCACCTCTTCAAAAATATAACTGCGTGACGCATTAATGCAGACCACAACAGCTGTGATTGGTGCACTTTGTAACCAGAGACCGCCCCCAGGATGATAACAACGATATCTGAGGTAGCATCACATTTGAACTAGATTATCTATGCATTATATCACATTGTATTAGGACTCGGGACCATTAAAGCAATTGTCTCAATCGGGAGCATCTGCTGTTTTTATGTTCTGTTTGTTTTTCATAAAGTTACAAGCGAAACGCGACAAAAGATATGTTTACAGCTTATAAACTCCACAAAAAAAATTCTCAGCTTTTACTTGATATTACCTAATATGTGAGTGGACTAATATGTGTTGTATTCAATTCGCAAACTTTCCGATATGCGCTATGATTTGACCGTATGTTTGACAGTATTGTGTACAGAAAATAATCATATTTAATAAGTTATAGGAATGGAACACCTCTAATTTGTCAGCAAATTAAAAAGCACCTGGTTAGAGTTGGTTATATTGCCTATATGTATTGCAGGGCTCAACGCTAAGGATTTTTTCTACTGGCCCGGTCGGGCCAGTGCTTCAGATTTTTACTGGCCCTGCCAAAATTTTCACTGGCCCCAACACAAAAATGATAAATAGCTGTTTTTACCGTCATGGCTTTAAAAATGTGTCCGAAGATAATTATTTTTGACATATATTATGTTTTTAAGACAATGTCCCCCCAAATTGAATCACATTTATAATTTGCAAGATATGATTTATGCCTTATGTAATCCCATATAAGCGCTTTACAGATATAAATTCATAAATACATCGTATTAACCTCAGCCGTCCTGCCAATTACACATGAGTTCTGTTGTGCAGATGTTGGGTTTTCGGTCACCCGTTTAGTCATGCAACTTTTGGCCATGTGTAGTGTATTCACACACAGGAGTTAAAGATGTGATTATTGTCTTAATGTAATAAACATATGAATCCCTGAGAAGAGACTTGCTACCAAATCGGTTGTGACGTGTAATATACATTAGGTAGATATTAGGCCTAATCTGTGAATTAACAATGTGTATATAACATGAAATCAGACAACCTAAATACCAACACTGACTGATGCACAAATACAAAAATACCTGTACGGTCCAGAAATGAGACATGTAACAGGTGTTTCATGAGGATGATATGAAGTAGACTGTTTCAAATATTCATCTTCACCCTGCAGCTGAACAGCTCTGATAATAATAGCCTAATAGCCATAGTGATCTTGCTTCTTTTCATATTAAATGGCATTATCATGTCGAATTAATGTTTACGTTTTGAAACATCACCTAATTAAATGTATACTTACATTTTGGATAGTGAGCAGCTCGTGATTTCCAGACACGTGTATAACTGGGGTTTAACAAAGTTTATTACATCTCATTCGGCGCTTCATCTCTAAAGGCGAATTAATGAGAGAAAATGTGTTTGTTTTTTTACAGTGGGAATAAAACTAGTGCTCTGTCCCTTGACAAGAGCACATGCATGTTAAACAGTCTACGCTGCACGGAGAGAGATGATGATGATGAGACATATGCACGGAGAGACATGGATTTTCAGTCCTATAGAAAGAAACTGTTGATTTCTTGTGTTCCAGTGTGTGGATTACTAATTTTTGGGAATGTCGCGCACTGTGAACACGGAATGTGCGGGGATACTTAAAGTGATGCACAAGATGTTAAATCCCACTACGAAATTCATTAAGTGGGTTTTTTTCCTGCTATTTTCTACACATTGGTAATAGCTGCTGCTAAGACACTTGGAAAAGAGCGAGGACAGTGCTAGGAGAGTGCGCTCGGCGTCTGCACGCGACTGTGCCTTGGCGCGTCCAGTATATTATGCATTTGCGCGTCTTTGCGAGATAAATATACTTGCGCTCGCTCCTCGGTTAGAAGACTTTGTTCGCTTCGTGTAATTTTTGTGCTCTTTCGCTTGTTGTTTGCTTGCACTAATGTTATAAATGCAGCACTGGCCCGATCCTGCAAGTGACAGTTCTAGCAACTGGCCTGAATCTCTCTCACACTGGCTCCGGGCCATCGGGCAGTCCTTATTGTCAAGCCCTGTATTGTAAAGTCTTTAAAAAGACACCCATTTAGTGTTCGCCAAGGGAGGTGTAGTTATTAATTGATTTGATGATTTCTTTTTCAGCACAGAACATCAAAAGTTTGCCAAAATATTTATTTATTATCATTTAAGCAACTCAACATCAAGCATATTCACATAAAATATGCAAAAGAATCTTATAGAAATTATATGATGTTTTTTACAGTCTCCTCTAAACAGATCTGTAACATGGTAAACAGCAGCAGGCAATGTCAGTGTGTGCGTGTTCTTGGGTTGTTTATCTCAGTGGGCGCTCTACTCTCACTTTCAGTTTCAGTCTGAGAAAGTTTGTGTGTGTGTGTTCCACTTGTGTGTAAGAGTTTTGTCTCAGTGGAACTGAGGTTAAAACTTGTGACCATTTGTAAATCATAGTGTGCAGTTTTACTTGAGTCGTTTACTCCATTATGCTGTTGTTTTTATTTTGGAACACCGAGATATTTTGAAGAATTTCCATGCCGGTCTTATCCATATAACTAAATATAATGTCCATGTCTAAGTGCCTAAAAGCACAAAACAAACTAAGAGTCATAAAACTAGTCCATACTACTTGTTTGCTATATTCCTAGTCTTCTGAAGCCATTTCATAGCTTTATGTGAGGAAAAAAACCTGAAATTTGAGAGTGAAGGATAACTTCTATTTCTCTCTGTTTCTCACACAAAGCTATGATATGGCTTGGAATATAGCATGCAAAACTTATGAACTACTTTAATTGTGCGTTTTAAGTGGTGTGTGTGCATAGATGGTGTGAATGTTCATGCATAAATTGTGTGTGTGTGTGTGTGTGTGTGTGTGTGTGTGTGTGTGTGTGTGTGTGTGTGTGTGTGTGTGTGTGTGTGTGTGTGTGTGTGTGTGTGTGTGGCCTTTTAAGGATGCTGATATAGAGGAGATCTAATCCTCTCAGAGTGTCACATGGCCTCCTCTAGCTGCCTGAGCTCTGATATCATCACAAACACACACATGCATACACAGCCTGTTAAGGTCATTACGCTCTGCAGTAACACACAGTCAAACATGTTTGGTAGGTATACTGCACTAATTTTAATCTTTGATCAGTTGTGTGGACGTGCCAGTCTGAAAGTTTGGTTCCGGGTTCATTCAGTTCATGTGTCTCATGGTTACCAGGTGATGCTATACTTCCTCGGTTATTTTTTTACAAAATATGTATTTAACTGTGCAGCTACTTTAACTACAGCACCCATAAAGGCCAAATATTAACCATAGTTTATATGTCAAGGAGTATTTTTTTCTAGCAAATGGAAAGGAAATTTTATAATGTTAAATTTATTAATGATACATTTGTGTCCCTCATATTTTTGTCGTAAACATCTTATAAAAGCTATACGGCACTCGAGTAAATTTGTGAATATAGTCACAGCTGAAGGTATTGCAGTCAATGTGTCTTACCTAACAATACACAGTGGCTATATTGTTAAAATACTTGGTGCAAGAATTGCGTTCAGTATTATTTTATTTAAATTTATTTAATTGTGTATATATTAGGGCTGTCAATCGATTTAAAATATTTTATAAAATCTATTAAATTCAATTATAATCGATAAAATTAATCACAAATTAATATTTACTTAGGCCCCCAAATAATGTTAATATTGGATATACTATTTAAAATAATTATATATAATTCAGATAATTAAAATACATTAAATCATATACATATATTGTGGCAACATACATTAAGACAAACAAAATATTTGATTATTTTATTTCCATATCATCGAACACAGTTCTATTATTGGCCAACTTCCCTCTGTGCTTTTGTTTAATTGTTGGTGTATGTACGCCTGCGTCAGGTGGACGCTTTTGGAGCGTCTTACTTTGGTTGCGTCATGTCTCACTGGTTTCCAGTGTCTGTAGTCGTAAGCGCTGTTAAGCTTGAATTGCTCCGATGGCAGGAACGTTACTTATTTTATGGAACTGACGGACAGGTCGAGAGCATGATTGATTACATAAATCTTTTGAATGCTGTATTTTTAATATAGTTAATTGCACTAAATTAACACTTCAAATTCACAGCCCTAATATATGCATATAATATCATAGTGCTGTTGTGTAACAGTGATTTTATTGCACCCTTTCACATCATGACTAACAACACCTTTACCATAGTAGAATCACTGTAACTCATAACCTTGAGTGGCATATTGCTATATGCATTGACCAGAGATTTGTAGGTTTATAAGTAAAGACAGTAGAAAGATGTGATGAATCATTTTCTCTCTCTTTTTTTTCTCTCAGCTCCTGAACAGTGTAGGTCACTGTGAAGAGAAATTAGGATTTACATTTGAGGAAATCATCATTTGGTAAGTGCTATGGTTGGGGAAACATTCAAATTTTCTGTATGTCGAATCAATGGGTCACTACCTGAAAAATAATGCTGGCTGTAGATTTGTGTCCTATAAAGTACAAAGATACATTGAATTTATATTTAAGATCATTACTTTTGTTATTTGTTGCTATCAATCTGTATAAAATAACATGACTGTAAATTCCATTCCTCTCATTTTTTTTTTTTTGTTGTCGTCTCAGTCTGCGTGTTGCGTTGCTGAATGAGGTTAAGGAGGTTCGGGCTGCAGGTTTGAGAGTACTTCGGTATCTGATTCGAGACTGCAGCATCCTCCAGAAAGTTCTTCAACTTCAGGTGGATTACCTGATCTCCAGGTGAGCTTGCACACCCACTTTGCATCTTCAGTAGGGATGGGGATCTTTAGGGATTTAACAATTCCAGTTCTGATTCTGATTCCTCTTAACGATTCCATGAACAATTCTTAGTAGTTTTGAGTAAGAAATATTTGGAAAGAAGAAATGCAATTCTTATTAGAATTACTGCCCTTAGCAGCTTGTTACCAGATGATGAGATAATGTCATCTTTTAACAAAACAGATTCTTGGAAATGATACGTTTACACAAACTTCTTAATTGAGATATTTTATTAATTCATCCATTTTTTTATGTAATACCATGAATTACACAACTCATGATGTGTATCTTACTACACATTGTCATATAAACAACCATCCAATAATTTATTCTGAATTCATAATTCATTTTGTTTCGATTGCATTTCAGTAAGTTTTTCATTCAATGAAAAGAATGACTCGAGAGTCATTCATTCGGGAATCAGACTACTGCTTCTTATTCAATAGTGGTGTTGCAGTGCGGCTGAATGGTAGCACAGAAAACACTGTCAGAGTATTTTAGCACAGTGTCTCGTCTGCATCGGTGGAAGAATGCACGTTCAAGAACAATAACGGGGGGCCTGGGTAGCTCAGCGAGTATTGACTCTGAATACCACCCCTGGAGTCACGAGTTCGAATCCAGGGTGTGCTGAGTGACTCCAGCCAGGTCTCCTAAGCAACCAAATTGGCCCAATTGCTAGAGTCACATGGGGTAAGCTCCTTGTGGTCATGATTAGTGGTTCTCGCTTTCAGTGGGGCGCGTGGTAAGTTGTGCGTGGATCACGGAGAGTAGTATGAGCCTCCACATGCTGTGAGTCTCCGTGGTGTCACGCACAACGAGCCACGTGATCAGATGCGCAGATTGACTGTCTCAGAAGTGGACGCAACTGAAACTTGTCCTCCGCCACCCGAATTGAGGTGAGTAACCGCGCCACCACGAGGACCTACTAAGTAGTGGGAATTGGGCATTCCAGATTGGAGAAAAGGGACAGTAACGGAACCAAAAGTCATAAATCATCCGGTTTTTGTCTTTTTCTAAATTGAACCAGTTCTGAACATTAACCTGTTCTTGGTTCCCAAGCCTAAATTAAGATGTACTTCAGTCTTCAGAATTAGCCTGTTTTTTTTTCTAGCAAGAAACTTAGGCTTTCCTACACACATCAGTCTGTTGTAAACACGGAGAAGGAATTGTGAATACTTCTGAAATCTACATAATAATAAGCAATGCTGCATTTTACTGTTTAGAATAATAAAGGAGTTTAAGGAATATTTACTGTACAGTGTGTCCTAACCAGGCGCAATACAACAAGTTTCCAGGGACAAACTATTTTTCTGTCAACACTGAATGCAAAACTTCTGCATGACCAATGAGATTTCACTATGGTCAGAGCTACCAAGTGCGACATCCCAGAAATAGAAACCAAGTTTTGACATCATGTTCTGTTACTTGCCACAGCTTGTTAGGACATGGTATTACTGAGAACTACTAAAAGGCTTCATGCCATTTTTTTAACTGAATGTGTTTGTTTTAAAAAAAATTGAACTTTTTAAATAGATTTGTTCAATTAAATATAGTTTGCTGTGGTATCTAGTATGAAATCGAGAACTGTGAAAGTTGCCTTGAATTGGGAGGACCCTGTTGTGTGTTTGTGTGTTGGTGTTTTATTCTCCACTAAAAAGCAGAAGATAAACAGTTTGTTGTCTGATATCTTGGATGTGCAGAAATCTCACATGCGTGATTTGGTGCTGTTCTTTAAATGCTGTAATGATTTGTGTTCAGGTGTATTGACATTCAGCAGAGTAATGAGGTGGAGAGAACTCAAGCCCTCAGACTGGTCAGGAAGGTACAACCTCCAACCTTACATTCATTTTCATTTCCTAATCTGCATATTTTGTCTGTGTTGACTAACTTTGATCTTTTTATGTTATCAATGTTTTTCTGATCAGATGATAACGGTGAATGCACAGCTCTTTCCCAGCTCCCTGACGAACTCCTTGATCGCAGTGGGCAACGACGGGCTCCAGGAGAGAGATCGTATGGTGCGATCCTGTATTGCCATCATATGTGAACTTGGTGAGACTTTTTCTTGATGCAAGACAAAAGCTGGTTCACCCTTAAAATAACTGACGATAGTTACAAGAAAACTGTTGAAACTTTGCATTAGCCACCTCTGTCACCGCTATTCTATATAGCTAATGTTAAGATTTGAATTCTGTGCAAGGACTAATGTTAAGATTTGGAGTCAAAAGTCCAACTGTGCAAATGAGTGTTTTCTTTTGCAGATATTTTGTATGTTGGTTTCAAAAACCTAGTTCAAATTCAAAACCCTCTTAAATTAGAATATTTTGTTAAATTCTACCCTCCAAAGTAAATTTTCACTATCATTATATTTTGGTTATAGCTCTTCATAAGCAAACCACACTGGCATACATTAATACAAGGGTCAACTTCAATAAATATAGATTTATACTGAAAGGTTTAAATATGTTCTTATGACTAAGGTATGTTCCAGGTCAGGTCGGGGTATGTTATTACTGATCATTTACAATATTTGTTGGCCAAAAGAATGTTTTGATGTTTTTGTTCGTTACCTTTTCTCCTTTCATTAATCATTTTGTGCCTCTTAAAGGTGCTGTAAGTATGGAAATGTATGCAAAAAACTTTACTACTTCCTGAAAGATATTAATGAAGTAAGTGTCCTGAGATATTTCACCTGTCTCTGTGACTGCTCTAGACTCTGTAAACAGCAAACAAAAATGTGACGGCGGACAATGACGCTTTCTGCCTGTCAATCACTTTGTGCGTTCTTATAGTATTGTAGTTGAAGTGAATTATTGAGGCTTTCTGCCATTTTTATGCCATGTTGCTAATAACAGTTGTCAGTTGAGGGCGCTATTTTGCTGCTGTTGTTTTTGACAACTGCTTGTGTCGGTCTAAAGCAATAAAGCTTATTTGGTATCATTGGAGTGCTGGGTTTTGGAAAGAGGGGGCGTGGCTAATCCAGCGGCTCTGCTTGGGGGAAATTCTAGAATGGCTAAAATTGTTTACAGCACCTTTAATTGTTTTACTTTTAAAATTGAGCTTAAAAGCCTTTAATTGGCTGTTTAATGCAGGAATAGATTTTTAAAAAAGAGGTGTACATGAAAATGTGTGGTCTTCTCTATTTTTATTTGCTCAGTATACTCTGTGAGCTGCTCTCTAATGAAGAGGGTGTTTATGGTTGGAATCTCTGTTGTCTTACAGCGTTGAGGAACCCAGAGGTGGTGGCGCAGCGGGGGGGTCTGAGCACCATCCTGAAGAATGTCATCGACTGTCAGCTGAGCCGCATCAACGAGGCCCTGGTCACAACCATACTGCACCTGCTCAATCACCCCCATACACGCCAGTATATGCGTGCTGATGTCGAACTAGAGGTACACACTAGTGCCCGACCGATATATCGGTCAGACGATATTATCGGCCGATATTAGCCTTTCACCGATATATCGGTATCGGCGTATATTTTACCGATATGCGCCGATATGTTGGGCTTCAAATGGCCTGCTGTGAGCAATGTTCCCAGTACCATGCATGATTCATAGGTATCTGTTTTCTGTGTGGACTATGATTGTTTTGTGCAACAGAAGGTTATAGTTATCTAGCCTATTTATTTGTTGAATATTTGTCTGTTACGTTATTGAAGTGCTCTGCTTATAGTCCATTAAAGTTATTGTATTTGTTAACCAAGTGGACAAAAGTGTCAGTGAAGAGCATGCTTGAGATGAAATATGAGAGAAGTGATGTTTGAAGAAAACAAACATTGGGGTAAATATAACATCTAAGCAGAGTATTTTTAGTGGGCGTCATTTCTATTCAAGCTTTAATTTTGCCAAATTGTGCAAAAAGTGTGAAAATTGTGTGTATTTGGGACAATAGGTAATTTGCACATCCCTAGCAGGTACACACTATATTAATATATTATCTGATAGCCGTATGTTCTTGTTTTGTTTTTTTCCAGCAAATCCTTGCACCTTACACAGACTTTCACTACAGACACAACCCTGAAACAGCAGAGGCACAAATCAAGTGAGTAGTGTGTGCTTTTCAATTTGACTTTGACTTGGAATTGTTCTCCTGAGATGAAAATTCTGTCATTTACCCTTTGCTTATGTTGTTCCAAACCTGCATGACTTTCTTTCTTCTATGGAACAATAAGAGAGATGATGGGCAGAATGTTAGCCTCACTATAGTTGTATAGAAAAAAGATCAACAATAAAAGTGAACCATGACTGAAGCTAATATTATGCCTAACATCTCTCTTATTGTTCCATAGAAGAAAGTAAGTCAGACAGATTCGGAACAACATGAGGGCGAGTAAATGATGACAGAATTGAATTTTTTTGGTGAACTATCACTTGTACTATTTCCTTATGCTTGCAGTATATTTTAATATATGTGAATTTTCAAGAGTAACTGTTTTCTGATTGGTTCTGTTACACAGAGAGGACAGAGAAGCTCGTTTTTTAGCCAGTAAAATGGCCATTGTGGCAGCGTTTCGCTCTTGGTCAGGTATGTGAGTCACTGAACTTTTCTTCAGATACTGTAGTAGAAAACAGGAACTGGAGTGCAGGGCACTTCCTCCTCTCATCCTTCTCTTCTGCTTTTGTTTTGTTTTTTTCTTCTGCAGGTATCATAAACCTTTGTAAAGCTGGCAACTCGGGGGTTCAGTCTCTGATTGGTCTACTCTGTATACCAAACATGGAAGTCAGGGTGAGTCTTTAATGCTTGTGTTTATTTAGACCGGGGCTACTCAACTTCAGAAAGCTCAGGGGCCATAAAGCTGGGTCCCTATAGCCTCGAGGGCCACACGCTTCGTTTTTCTAAGAATTTATTTTATAATTATAATTATAAAATATTTGTTGTGTGTGTGTGTAATTCATTTTTATAGTAAACATTTCTTATAGTAATAATTAAATAATTTTACAGTAATTATTTCATACATTATATAGCCTATAAATTAGGGCTGCATGGATTTTCAGATTTTTTTCGATTAATTTGAATTTGCGTTTTGACACGTTTTTTTTTTTTTTTTTAATCATCGAGAAATCGAGATTTTGCATAACAGCATTGCAAATGCTAGTGTTAGATACGTTGTAAATCCACCAAATGCTTGTCTTAATGCTGCTCCCGCTCTGATCAGATGAATGTGACAGTTTAACAGCACAGAGACTGATATAAAAGACAGCGGTAATATTGTAGCTCAGCTTCGTGCATCATGCAGGTATACACAGGCTTAAGACCATAACTGGCCTCGGCGTGCACGTTGATGAACGTCTCCTTTCTTTGACCCATAAAAAAGTTTTAAATACTATCAAATAATTTGGATAGGCTATATTTGGGAGAATCAAACATCTACCGCTCCATTTACCATGATGATTCAGATAGATCGCTAATTATTGCTTTTTTTGTGACGTGCTTCAAGTGTACTGCATCTATAGCCAACATTGGCAAGCGATCATTCTGACAAATTTTGTGAGTTGTAATGATAAATTATTTCATATTGCTGCGCTGCTCAGCGTTAACCGCTAGAGAGCGCATCTCTATCTGCAGGGGTTTATGAATATACACACAAATTGTTTGATATACAATGAGTACTTTATAGATAAACTTGATAATGTATAGATATTGATGTCTAGATAACTCTAGATATATTTGTTTTTGATCAAATGAATACCTACACTGGCTAAGAAGTATTTTGAAGTTTTCTTATTTGATTCTGTTATTTTTGAACATCTGGGATTATTAGATTTTAATTTAATTTACATTTACACTATGTTGACAACATCCCCCTGTGGTGCACTTTTTTGTGCATTTTTCTTACACCTTTGTTTCCTGTAATGAAAAGAAGTTGGATTTCTCTAACCAGGTTGCTTTGCATTATAATAAAGTACATGCCATTTGAATCATGTTGAGTACATTTAAAAGTTGAAAATAATAGAATTGTGAATCGTCCATAAGTTTGATAAAAATGTAGATTTAATTGTTTTGCCATATTCGCCCATCCCTACTATAAAGTAGGGGTGTAACAGATCAATTTTCTCATGGTTTGGTTTTACTTATTCAACAAGACCGCTGCTTTCATGTAACTTCAGCTATGCTCAGATATTCTTTATTTCATTAGTTACATTCTTTTGCAGTTTATTTCCCTCTCGAACTGTGCTGTTATTCAGCAAACTGAGAACTACTAAATACTCTTGAAAATGCACACCTCAGTTTAAACTGATGTTTTTATTTTTGATACTTTCCAAATGCCTTTTATGTGTAGATTTATTGTTTTAGCCAGATACAGACTTTGAATATTTATCTATGAAAATCCATGCTAAAAATACAAATGATTACATGTTTAAAACTATGATAATCTAAACAAAGAGTGAAATAAACATATACCACTTATATAAAAAAAAATATATTTATTGTGTGAAAATGCTTTCTGTCCAACATTTCTGCTGTCATTTCCACCACTCCAAACCATTTTGGACCTAATAACATTTAAAAACTTTTTTTTTTTTTTAAAGTTGGTGTACTTCACTGTCACTTTAAGTCGGCAAAAGTGTCAGTGAAGAGCTTCAGATGAAATATGAGACAAGTAGTGTCTATATAAAAAACATTGGGGTAAATATAACTTATGAGCAGAGTATTTTTATGGGCATCATTTCCAATCAAGCTGTAATTTTGCCAAATTATGCAAAAAGTGTGAAAATTGTGTTTTTAGGATAAATAAAATGTTAGCTTTGAAATTAGCTTTAGTAATACAAAGATTTTTTTTTTTAAATCTTTCCATCACCGTCATTTCTTGCACAGAATTCTATTAAATAGTGCAGAATTTTAGATGTGCTGGAAATGACACTATGGTGGGAATTTTCATGACTTTCAGAAAAAGAAAAAAAAATGACAAAAATGATATAAATCTCCTATGGTGCATGTATATACGTACACTTTTGGACATTGTTAGTAGACAAATTAAAATAAACTAGTAAGAGTGTGAAAATATTTTAACAAGAACTTACTTTCTAGAAGTGCTAAAATTGCTTGAAGTTGAAGGAACACCCTTAAATGATTCTCTCAGCAGCTGTTCAGAGTAGAAACATAATAATATCATATTATATCATCAGACTTTCCTTTTTACTATGGTGCATGAAACTTAATAAAATCTATTGTAGAACATGTAAAATTTGGCGCAGTGGCATCTGTGAAATTTGAATGATGACGCAAATAAAACGTTGAATCAGTGTGTTAAACTGGTTCAATCAGACAGACAATACTAAAAAAGACAAATGGATTTTTAAAGCCAGTTCTATCCATTTTGTAATCTAATGTTTTGGTTCCTCTGTATTTCTGCAGAAAGCCTTATTAGAAGTAATGTATGAGATCTTCAGATTGCCCGTTCCCTTAGTGACGGGAGATTTTGAGGAAGCCCTGCACAGTGTGGGTAAGAAACACCTTTAATAACACACCAATCTGTTTAAAACAGGCTGTAACATCCTTTGCTATCTGGGTGGTTAGTTCTGTTTTTTGGTTAGGATGTTGTTCTGTCTTTCCGGGTTGTGTGCGTGACTTGCCGATTTTTGTGCCCCTCAGACCCCAGCAGATTCCAGGACAGCTGGAGGTTATCTGATGGGTTTGTAGCTGCAGAGGCCAAAGTCATATTGCCTCATAGAGCACGATCCAGGTGAGAGACATTCTTAACCTGATGCAACAAAAAAAACAATTATCCAAACTGTACCTGAATGCAGTAAGGGAGTAAAGTTAAAAAATAGACTTCTTTCTTGAATGTTTGCTGGTATTATTGCTCTTCTGTTTTTCACTCCAGACCAGACCTCATGGACAATTACCTGGCACTGCTACTGTCTGCCTTTATCAACAGTGGACTACTGGAGGTATGGAAAGAGAAGATCACTCTATGGATTTTTTTTCTTTAACATTAACGGAATGGGTCTGGTGATATTATTTGTTTGTTTGTACAGGGTCTAGTAGAGGTGGTGACCAGCAGTGATGAAAAGATATCAGTCAGAGCCACAATACTGCTGGGAGAACTGCTGCAAATGGTGTGGTACTGCATTACAACAGACCTGTAAACAGGGTCTATATGTAAATTTTTCTTCCAATGGCTGTTGCATTAAGAAAATGTGTTTCGACCATAGCCTAAACTAGGCCTGACGATTATTACATAACCACCTGATCACGATTATTTGATCTAACCACATTTATTTAAGGTAATCGCGATTATTGTACAGTTTATTCACATTTTGCTGTACTAATAAGTTAATTTTAAGCAAATATAGAAATGCTACGAATTATGCGTTTTTGTGTCTCATTTTCCAGTGTTATTGCATTGTGTGAGCACTCAAAATTAACTCTGATGTAATGGCAAATGTTCTTGGTCATTGTGGGTTCATACACAAAGTGACGTAGAGGATGAGGCGCCCGCTTACTCTTATTTCTGTGGAGATGAACGAATGAACATATTTTCAAATACACACAGAATCTCAAAGTTCTTCACGCCAAATAAGGACTTGTAGGTGTATGTATGAAAGTGAAGAATTAAGGACAGAAATATAATAGTATTGCATTATATAATATTCGGGGTTCCAGAAACAACAGTAAATGTAAGGTTAACCAAAAAGAGAGACATATTTAGAATATTAATATTTACATATTTACATTATTTGCAAATGTCTTTATGTTTATGCATGCATTTTGCTACAAATGCATTTATATTTTGCTAATATAAAAGAAGAGACAGCCTCATGGTATTTTCTTTAATTATTGCATATTTGTATTGAATTCAGGGTTTCTTGTGCGTGGTGAGAAGGAGAGCACCATTACAGGAATACTTTGTGTTGCATTATCCTTGCAATAAAAATAACTGTGCGGTTCGGCAATTTGGTTGTCTATACTCTTAGTAAATTATTGCATGTAAAGAGTCTTTTTATGCAGTATTTTACTATGAGCTTAGTCCAAACAAATTGCTGACTCTCACTGCATTTTTAATGCCAGGATAATATAACAGGCGCAGTAATATACACATTAAATAATGCACATTAATACATAACACCAGGTTTATTAATATGTTGTATCAGCACATTACATAAATATTTAAAAAAGGAATGAATGTGTTTACAGATTCTATATTATTACCTCATATTTGCATTGACGTCACAGTTTATGCGTGATTCAGCACCAGCGATTATAATGGGTTCTATTGCTTTTGGATGTGTGTTGTGTGTAAATCCTGACATTTAGTTTTATAATGTTGTTGAGCTGGTTTATTCTCTTCCGACTGAGTTTCAAAAATGGCTCTATTCGAGGGGCTGGACAATCAGAACAGTGGGTGTTTAAGTTGAGGCGCTTATGCCAAAACTGAGCATTTCAGACAGAGGGCCAAAAACAGGGTAAAAAATGATCATTTATTACTAAATTATGACTGTTTTAATGCTAACAAAAAAACTTTACTAACATTATCAGTGGACCTCACCTCTGGGAAGATAATAAAAATCATTAAAAAATAAATTAAAAAAAGAAACATTTCATGACCCCATTAATTTCTCTCTTTCAGGCCAATACGATTCTTCCTCACTCTCACAGTCATCATCTGCACTGTCTGCCCACGCTAATCAACATGGCTGCTTCCTTCGACATCTCCCAGGAGAAACGGCTGTAAGTGCAACAAAGCAACCACACAAAAAAAAATCAATCAGTGATTCTCTGGTATCAAGCCGAGCGATTGATCTTTGTTTGTTGGTATTCTTCCAGGCGTGCCAGTGCAGCTGTGAATCACCTAAAGCGTTTCCATGAAAAGAAACGGTGTGGCCCCAAACCTTACAGTCTTTACCTTGATCACATCATCTGCAGGACGTCCACATCCACACATAAAATAGACCAGCACCAGCGCTCACACAAAGACATCTATATTATGAAGGTACTCACGCTATACCATTTCTGCACCTACAACTTGCATGACTTGTATTGGGGTGAATCTCACAAATCTCACCTGTCAAGAAAATGTCTGGTCATATTTCAAGCCAAAATCAAAAGTAATATATACTGTATATATTATATATTAAGGCTGCACGATTATGACAAAAATCTAAATTGTTGATTATTTCCCTTGGTATTGCAATTAATTTTGATTAATAGAATTTAAATTCAAATAATAATTTGGGGTGGATCAATTGCATGCCATATTATTTATTTTGGCTACACATCCAAACAAGCTGAGAACTGTGTT
Source organism: Myxocyprinus asiaticus (assembly GCF_019703515.2). Classification (NCBI taxonomy): domain Eukaryota; kingdom Metazoa; phylum Chordata; class Actinopteri; order Cypriniformes; family Catostomidae; genus Myxocyprinus; species Myxocyprinus asiaticus. The sequence continues at coordinate 5,937,707 of NC_059346.1, read as the reverse complement.
CCTTATGACTTATTGCTGTTTTATACATCAGTAAATCAAGACTAGTTACCTAAACCCTCTCGAAAGCATATATATATATATATATATATATATATATATATATATATATATATATATATATATATATATTAGGGCTGTCAATTGATTCATATTTTTATTTGAATATTTGCATAGTATGCCAATTAATCAAATTAATCGCATGTAAATAACAATAATTCAATATATTGAAATATATAAATTATAGAATGCTTATTATAGAGGCTTTAGAATGCAATATATTGTTTATTTCCGTATTAATGAACAAAAGCCTATCGTTGACCTACAGTTCACAGCAATCCATTTTGCAATTGAATTTGTCAATCAATCTGAGATTTATTATAAAGGTGCATCAATGTACATCTTTGTCAGACGGAAGCTTTTGGAGCATTTCGGTTGCGTCATAAACATACCGTTTTTAGGTTGCTGTGTCAAGCTAAGCGTAGATTGAAACGTAGAAAAACACGTCTTGAGATCCATGCATTCGGATTTGTGCTACATCAAGTTGTGTTTGAACGCAAGAACGTGTATGTTGTGCTGTCTGCTGTCAGCGAGTATGGTTTGTTTTCTGGATAATCTGCACGTTGCCTCCAAGCTTGAATTGCTCAGATGGAAGGAATATTCGTTATTACGGTCTGGGGACATGATAGTGTTAATTTTTTTAACATGTTATTTTATATATAATTATTGCACTGAATTAACTTGTTAAATCGGCATATATATATACACACACACACAGTTGAAGTCCGAAGATACAGTTAGGTTGAAGTCAGAAATTCATTTTGTAACCACTCCATAGATTTCATATTAGCAGACTATAGTTTTGGCAAGTCGTTTAGGACATCTATTTTGTGCATGACACGAGTAATTTTTCCAACGATTATTTACAGACAGATTGTTTCACTTTTAATTGACTATATCACAATTCCAGTGGGTCACAAGTTTACATACACTAAGTTAACTGTGCCTTTAAGCAGCTTGGAAAATTCCAGAAAATGATGTCAAGCTTTTAGACAATTAGCCAATTAGCTTCTGATAGGAGGTGTACTGAAATGGAAGTGTACATGTGGATGTATTTTAATGCCTACCTTCAAACTTAGTGCATCTTTGCTTGATATCATGGTAAAATCTAAAGAAATGAGCCAAGACCTCAGAAAAAAGTCTGGTTCATCCTTGGGAGCAATTTCCAAACGCCTGAAGGTACCACGTTCATCTGTACAAACAATAGTGTGCAAGTATGAACATCATGGGACCACGCAGCCATCATAATGCTCAGGAAGGAGACACATTCTGTCTCTTAGAGATGAATGTAGTTTGGTGTGAAAAGTGCAAATCAATCCCAGAACAACAGCAAAGGACCTTGTGAAGATGCTGGAGGAAACAGGTAGAAAAGTATCTATATCTACAGTAAAACGAGTCCTATATCGATATAACCTGAAAGGCTGCTCAGCAAGGAAGAAGCCACTGCTCCAAAACCGCCATAAAAAAGCCAGACTACAGATTGCAAGTGCACATGGGGACAAAGATCTTACTTTTTGGAGAAATGTCCTGGTCTAATGAAACAAAAATTGAACTGTTTGGCCATAACGACCATCGTTATGTTTGGAGGTAAAATGGTGAGGCTTGCAAGCTGAAGAACACCATCTCAACAGTGAAACATGGGGGTGGCAGCATCATGTTTTGGGGGTGCTTTGCTGCAGGAGGGACTGGTGCACTTCACAAAATAGATGGCATCATGAGGAAGGAAAATGTGTGGATATATTGAAGCAACATCTCAAGATATCAGCCAGGAAGTTGACCCCAAACATGCCTCCAAAGTTGTGGCAAAATGGCTTAAGGACAACAAAGTCAAGGTATTGGAGTGGCCATCACAAAGCCCTGACCTCAATCAGAATTTTGGACAGAACTGAAAAAGCATGTGCGAGCAAGGAGGCCTACAAACCTGACTCAGTTACACCAGTTCTGTCTGGAGGAATGGGCCAGAATTCCAGCAACTTATTGTGAGAAGCATGTGGAAGGCTACCCAAAACGTTTGAACCAAGTTAAACCATTTAAAGGCAATGCTACCAAATACTAACAAAGTGTATGTAAACTTCTGACCCACTGGGAATGTGATGAAGAAATAAAAGCTGAAATAAATCATTCTTTCTACTATTATTCTGACATTTCACATTCTTAAAATAAAGTAGTGATCCTAACTGACCTAAGACAGGGAATGTTTTCTACGATAAAATGTCAGGAATTGTGAAAAACGTATTTGGTTAAATGTATTTGGCTAAGGTGTATGTAAACTTCTGACTTCAACTGTGTGTGTGTGTGTATAATATATATATATATATATATATATATATATATATATATATATATATATATATATATATATATATATATATTTGTAGTAATTAAGCATTTAAATATAATGGTAGTATTTGTTTTATGGCCTTTAGCCTGATTTATGTGAAAAAAAAGAAACAAGTATTTTTTCTGTAGTAAGTATTACAGTAATTTTAAGAATCAAAGAAAGAGGTAAATATGCTTAATTGTAATTAAACAATTTCACAAAGCAAATCTTAATGGTCCTAAAATTGAATTTGACCTGGACATGTTTTCGTAGATTTACCCATTGAATACAGTAAAGTATAGCCTTAATTGATACGCTAAAATTCTTGTTTAAAACGCTTGGTTTCTGAGTGGTTTTATGTTTGTGTGTTTGTGTAGGACACTGAAGAGGCGCTAATGATGAACTTGAGGGACAGTCAAATCCTCAACCACAAACAAAATCTGGTCTGGAACTGGGTTCTTATTATCACTATACTGAAGGTAAAACCCCCAGATAAAGGACTAGCTCTCTCCTTCTAGTTCCTATAATGGTCTATCTCTTGTACATACACATTGACCATGTTCGGAATGTAAAACTAGCATGCTGCATAGCAAGTACTTTAAACTGCAATATTTTGAAATAGATACAGAGACACAGTATGCAGAATGCAACGGCAAACGTTCTAAACAGTATTATGCTTACTGTGACCTCACTACATTCCATGTTTAATTCTGCGTGTGGCGTCCATATATCATTCTAGAAATACAGTTGTTTTGCATTTTTAATCCAATTTTGCTTAAAAAAAAAATAAATAGATAAAAATCTAAAATTTTGGCAGTCTGATCAAATAAGTAGTCAAGAAAGAGCTTAAAGGCTAAAGTTTACTGCTGTTTTCTGCATTACGCTATTACTCGCACAGTGCGTGTGATGCAAATTTTCCATCAGCACAGTATTATAGTATACTGTATAGCCCAGGTTTTCTAGACACGTATATACATACGATATGTGTTACATACTGTTTTTGTAACTGGCTGCTTTGTGTGATATTTCTCCTTTCCAGTGGCCAAATGTGAACCTCAGATACAACAGGGATGAGCAGATGCACAAGTAAGACCAGCAATCTGTGTGACCCATAATCGCATTTGCATCGTGATTTCAGATGTGTGTTCTGTTTAACGTCTGAGCTCTAGTAGCAAACCACATCCCTAATGTTTGTTTTTTTTTGTGTGTGTATGTAGGTTTGTTAGGAGATTGCTGTATTTCTATAAGCCCAGCAGTAAGCTGTACTCTGCTCTGGAGTTGGATCACGCTAAAGCCAGACAGCTGACAGTAGCAGGATGCCAGTTCATCCAGTTCCTCCTGGATTCAGATGAGGTGAGAGAGAGAGTGTGTGTTGCATTTCTAAGACTCTGTGTTAAATTCTGCTGTCAGTTATTTCTGACTGTTAAACTGTATAATCGACTGGTGTCCCTGCAAATGGTTTCCTACATATACAGCATTGCTAGTTTCATGTCTCATGTATCACTCTGCAATCTCTTTTTTTTTTTTTCACATAACTTCAATTCATATTTCTCGTCCATTTATTTGGTATCTATGTAATAAGCATGAAAATGTACAGTCAGATGTCAGTTATTCTAAATAAACCCATTCAGAGTGATCTAAGAGCCCTTTACTTCACATCAGGGTCCTAATCAACCTGTTTATGTAAGGGATAATGTAAAGTCAGCTGGTCATTATTGCTAAATAAACTCTGAGAGGGTGGTCATGTTGATTATATCACCCTGAAGGGGTTTATTTTGCAACTAGATAGGTAAAGTTTGTCAAGACAAGCTCTGATGTTGGCTTGACAAAGCCTGGCCTAAAATGAAAAAGGTTGTTTTCAGAGCTTGGGGTTTAAAGGTTTTACTGATCTTAAAACAAACAGCCAACTAGCTAGCTAGCTTGAAATGCAAGAGAGAATGCGAGAGAGCAAATTAGAGCAGATTAAAGGCTGTGTGTGTGTTTGTTTACATTTGAGTTTTTTGACAGGTCTTGGCCAATTTGAACATTCCTCAATGTAAGTCTGTGGGATTTTTCTACATTTTGATCGTCCGTTGTTCGAAAGCCGTTAGTTCGATCAGTTAGAAAAGTCATAGGAACCCGAGTCAGAACAGTCTGAAGGTCTGTGCCGAGCTTGGAGGATGTAACTTGAAAGCTCTGGGAGGAGTTACAACCCTAAACCAAGTCTGTAGAATAGTAACAGTATGTTGGCTTTGTCAAGCCAACATAATAATAACTGTCTATTACAGGGCTGCTTATCAAATAAATTAGGTACAGTTTGCACCGATGTATCAGCTGCTGATATTTATTGGTTAATTATTTACCAAAATAAAACCATTGGCATATCTGTTATATGCATGAAAACGCAGATTTGAAAAACAGATGGTTTATATACACCGATCAGCCACAACATTAAAATCACCTGCCTAATATTGTGTAGGTCCCCCTCGTGATGCCAAAACAGCGCCAACCCACATCTCAGAATAGCATTCTGATATGATGATATTCTTCTCACCACAATTGGACAGAGTGGTTATCTGAGTTACCGTAGACTTTAAGTTCAAACCAGTCTGGCCATTCTCTGTTGACCTCTCTCATCAACAAGGCGTTTCTGTCCACAGAACTGCCCTTAACTGGATGATCGGTGTATAACTAATTAACACATGTAGTAAAAACTTTGTGAATTCAAATGCACAATCCAGAAATAATAATAGCCATAATATGTAGAAAACTTTTGAGACATGGGTATGTGTGGCAGGGTGGAGGGCGGGGGTGGGCCGTGATTCCACACACCCGGCCCCTAATTAGGCTGATTAAGCCCGAGAGGGATAAAGCCGACCAGAGACGGCAGTGCGACAGAGAGAGAGAGTTACGGGCAGCTGCCTGACACCTGTGTGTGTTTGTCTTTTTGCTTAAGTTTATTATTAAAATATTATTTATATTGTTAAACCGGTTCTCGCCGCCTCCTTTCCATTGAACTGTGTTACACTGGTGCCGCAACCCGGGAAGGAGGAGGGATGCACCGTAGTAGAGTCCTCGCCACTACCATCCACCCTAACGGAGCAGCCGTGGCCGGGAACGGCAGAGCCCAAATGCCTGAGAGTGTGATCAGCCGCCAACCGCGAGGGTAGGAGGAGCTCCTAGCCGACCGCCTGCCAGGGGTGGAGGAGACACCTACCAGCCGCTAAAACACGGCGTGGTCATAGAACCGCCGACTGCAAGCGGGGAGGGGCTCCTGGCCGATCTCCTGGAGCGGGAGGACTGCTGCCAGGGGCGGGGGAGACCCCTTCTGTCCACCGGAAAAAGCAGCGGGGCGTTCCGTCCACCAGGGGCCGGAGGACTGCCTACAATCCTTCCAGGGAGGCACGGCTGTCGTCCACTAGAGGGTGGAGGAGTGGCGGAGGACCAGGCTACGGCGTATCGGAGAACCGGCGAGTAAATTATTATTAAAAAAAAATTCTCTCTCTCTCTCTGCCGCTGCCGCACCGCGTTGGCCTTTCCCTCTCTTTAAATATTATTATTGTGTTTTTAGTTGGTATTATCACTGTCACAGTGTGTAAGTACCGTGTTTTTTTATTTTTTTATTGTTGTTTCCCTCTCCTTATCCCCTCCCAGATCCAGGAAGACGGGGATGAACTGCCGACAGATGGGGCCGGGGCACAGCATTATCTATTATGTACTGTATTATAGCACTATAATACAGAATTTAAAATGGGGTTTTGTTCCTTTGGTTAAAATGTTTTTTATTTTTCTATGATGTGGTTGATATTTCCCTGGAATTGGCCAACATATGCGTAGTATGAATTTGTAATGTTCTGTTTTGGTTGTAATGTTCTGTTCTATTAAACTGCAAAAACAAAAGTTTAAAAATGCTTTAGAAGTACAAAATAACCTTTTTTCATATCAGTCATCATGTTATCATATTTAGTTATTTTTGTATCTTTTTTGTTGTTTTTTTTCTTCTATTTATCTTTCACTGTGGCTCTCTTTAAAATGCCTGTCATGTGTTCAACAGATCCAGTCCATGTTCAGTGGAAATTATCTATTGTTAGAACAGTAAAAAAGCTTTTGTACCTTTTTGTACATTTTTAAAGCATAATTCCAAAATAAAATGTGATGACAATATAAGATAAGTGGCAAATAAATCAGTATCGGCCTATAGGTTTTTTTTTATGATTAAAATCGTTATCGGCCAAAAATGTTCATATCGGTGCGTCCCTAAAATAAATAAATAAATGAACAAGAAATAGTGATTTGAGTTACTTGTAGAGACCGCAGAGGGACAGAACACAGGCATAGCAGTGTAAGAACCATACTTTTTCCAGCTGAGCTGTCAGTTAAGGAGAACTGCCATTATTCAGATATATTTAACCACCAAATGTCACGATTTGCCAATCAGAGTCAGGTATTGTAGAGAGCCTTTTTGCAATGAGCGACCAAGGAGCATTCACAACTAATGTGTTTTTGAGTCTGTCTGCGCTGTTTTTAAAATTGTATCCTTTGTAAACATGCACTAGATGGACATCTTTGAACGTTATGCGACGTCTTGCAGTTTTTTCAGCCTCTTTTTTTTAACACTTTTTTTTAGAAGCCGTGTCAGGTAAAAAAGAAATACATTTTGAGACACTTGCGATCTCTTCTATTTATTGTGCTGTGTTTTGCCTTTTTTTTTTTTTTTTTTTTTTTTTTAAACACAAGAATATGTTCAGTCTGAACAGCCCTTAACTGTACATTATCCAATTAATAATTCTCTTTTTCTATCTCTCATGTGTCTGTTTTTAGGATGGTCAGGTGTATTTGGAGGATTTGGTGAAAGACATTGTCCAGTGGCTCAGTTTGTCCTGTGGGCTTAAACCTGAACGCAGTCTCCATAGTAACGGCCTCCTCAGCACCCTCAGTCAGCACTACTTCCTGTTACTGGGAACTCTGTCTTCACAACCATCTGGAGTGAAAATGCTGGAAAAGTGTGGCGTGTTTCAGTGGTGAGAACACGCACGCATACAAAAGATTACAATTTAATTAGTGTAGTGTCCTGATATACTTTATTATGCTGTTTATAGAAGGATGAAAAGGTAAAATACCCCTTAAAAAAGTACTGTGGCAGTACCATAGTACAACAGTGATATCAGATGATAATACCATGATACTTGGATAGATTTTTTCAACTTGAGGCACTTTTAGCTCTGTGGATTTCTCTTTAAGACATCGTTCACACTTACCACGTGCATCACAAGTAATTATTGTCTTTTTTTCTGAAAGTCCACAGTGTCATTTCAACCACATCTAAAATTCTGTGTTGCGTTTAAAAGAATTCAGTTGTGGAAATGATGGTGATGAAAATAAAATAATGGTCTCCTTTCTCCTCGTATGCTCCTCACTAACACTTTTGTCGATTTAACAAAGACACTATCTTTTTGAAAAAAAATAAATTATCGTTTTAAGGGGCAAACTTCTTTTATGTGGTGGAAATGAAGCCACAACTGTGGGACAACCATAATTTAAAAACAATTACATGATTTTTTTTTTTTTATACCCTTTTCTCCCAATTTGGAATGGCCAATTCCCACTACTTAGTACGTCCTCCTGGTGGTGTGGTTACTCACCTCAATCCGGGTGGCAGAGGTGGTGCTTCTGAGACCACCAATGCGTGCATCTTATCACGTGGCTCCTTGTGCATGACACCACAGAGACTCCCAGCATGTGGAGGCTCATGCTACCCTCCGCGATCCACGCACAACTTACCACGTGCCCCACTGAGAGCGAGAACCTCTAATCGCAACCACGAGGAAGTTACCCCAAGTGACTCTACCCTCCCTAGCAACCGTGCCAATTTGGTTGCTTAGGAGACCTGGCTGGAGTCACTCAGCACGCCCTGGATTCAAACTCATGACTCCAGGGGAGGTAGTCAGCGTCAATACTCGCTGAGCTACTCAGGCCCCCAAAATAAATGAATATTAAAGTTGTTAATGTGTATTTCACTCTGTTTAGATTATTGTAGTTTTAAACATGTAATAATTTGTATTTTTATAATGGATTTTCATAGTTTAATATTGAAAGTCTGGGTCTGGGACAAGGCTAAAACAGTAAAATGTATACATAAGAGGCATTTGAAAAGTAACAAAAAGGAATGATGAAGGCCTGGTAAAAAGTTTCCAAGTCAGTTTTAATGTGACTTTTATATAACAAAAAGAAAAAAGTTGAAATCTGCTCATTTTAATATGACATGAAGTGCCTGAAGTTGAAGCAACACCTTTGGATGTATCATAGTACTGAATGATTACATCATACAAATATATATATATATATATATATATGCACACTATATTATTTACATGGAACTCCATGGTACTGTAGTTCAGAGAATACTGTAGTGTACAGTAAATATGAAAAAAAATACATTCATTACCTTAGCATCACCATGTCCAAAAAATAAAAAAAACATCTGGCAAACACAAATTAGCAGTATGAGTGCCACAAATGAGTAGTGTTTGCAACAAATGGTATTACCATGGTACCATGTACAAAAACATGGTAATACCATACTACTTCTTTGTTAGTGACCATACTAGTAGTAAGTGAATAGCGTGATTTAACTATGCTTTTGTTTTTTTGTAGTCTGTTGAGCATGTGTTCAATGAAAAACCAGGATCATCTGCTGAAGCTAACGGTCTCAACACTGGACTACAGCAGAGATGGTCTTGCTCGAGTCATTCTCTCCAAGATCCTCACAGCGGCTACTGATGTAAGATCTTCTCTCTGAGTCCAGTTGCTCTGTTTCTGAGGGCGTTCCTACATTTCTACATTGAAAAATACATAAGATTATAAGAAACAAAAAATTTCCCTATTTATCCGATTACAGAACTGTCGTCTGTACGCCACCAAACACCTGCGTGTGCTGCTGCGTGCTAATGTGGAGTTCTTCAGTAACTGGGGGATGGAGTTGCTGGTCACACAGCTCCATGACCACAACAAAACCATATCCATGGAGGCGTTGGACATCCTGGATGAAGCCTGCGAAGACAAGGTAATCACGCTTTTAGGATCACAAGAGAGTATCACAGCTACAGGAAGTTGTGAATTTAATTTATGCAAGAAATTTGTGAATAAAGCAGCATTTCCATCCCATTTTGGGGGGGACATTTCCACAAAGTAGAGAACAAAATCTGGAAATTTGTCTGGAAAACAGAAATGGAAATTGTAGCCACTGGGGAAGCCAATGTGGCTCTGTTATTAAATGTATTAAATCACATACAGTTTAGTTGCGATATCCCAAAATGCTCCTAAAAATACGTGGATTGAAACCCTGCTAATAATAAGTAATTAGCAAACATTGTAATGCAGATTAGTTCATTTACTTCAATATAAATATGTGATTTAAAAATGTCATGACATTTCTATTAAGATTTGCCTATTAACCCTGTAAAGTTTGAAAATTCAAATTTTTTGACATTTAAACTGTTTTTAGTACCATTAGACAAACTATAAAAAGAAATCGTAAAAAATGTTGCACGTTTCTTTTTTTTTTATGTAGCATATTTGATACCTGGGCCTTTCAGAGAAACTCTCCTTGGTCAATAAATATGGATTTCTGTCCACAGAACTGCCCCTCACTGGATGTTTTTTGTTTTTGGCACCATTCTCGTGCCAGATGGGCTGGTTTGAGTATTTCTGTAACTGCTGATCTCCTGGGATTTTCACACACAACAGTCTCTAGAATTTACTCAGAATGGTGCCAAAAACATCCAGTGAGCGGCAGTTCTGTGGAAGGAAATGCCTTGTTGATGAGAGAGGTCAACAGAAAATGGCCAGACTGGTTCGAACTGACAAAGTCTACGATAACTCATAACCGCTCTGTACAATTGTGGTGAGAAGAATAATCAATTGACATTAAAAAAAAAAAGAAGGGAAATTGTAAAACTTTTTTTGCTGGGTCTCAGGAAATTATAGTAAGATGTCATCATAATAGCTTGTAATGTAAAATAATGAGATCTTTATAATGACAGAGATCCCGCGGATCCTTAAAAGTCTTAAAATGTCTTAAATTCAGTTTTCCAAAATTTAAGGTAATAAAAAGTCTTAAATGATACAACAAAAGTCTTAATTGTTATTTAAAGAGGTCTTAAATTTGGGGGCGGAAAGACAGGAATCTTGATATGACCTAATATGAGAGTATCAAACTTCAAAAGAATAAGATTTATTATATAAGTGCATTCGCTGCATCCTTCAGAGTGAAAATGCAGCACTGTTGTATTTCTTCAAGCATGCAGGGCTTGTTGTTTTCAGCTGTTGCAGAGCAGTTCACAATCGGTAAGCTCTATCGGAAATTTATGACGAGCGATCACTACTGATCAACTGTTGATGATGATATAGTGTTGATGAAATATGACAATGTTTACTTTTAATTGTTTATATTGTAATACATTGTAGATTATTTTAGGAGTGCACATTTTATTTCCCTTTTATGTTTGAATGAGCAGCTGGAAGTAGTGAAGCGCAAGCATTTCAAAATAAGAGTCCCCGGTGTATTTCAAAGTGAACTTTAAAGGCACTTTAAAAGTTGGGTAGGCCCGTTTAAGTAAGAGTCTGTGATGCATAATTTAGAGATTGTGTGGGTTTGTTTTGGTATGGGGATACGGTATTAATTTTATTTGTTCATGTCTTGAAAAAGGTCTTAAAGTCTTAAATTTGATTTTAAAAACTCTACAGCAACCCTGAATGATAGAGCAGTCTGCATTTATGAAAATACAGAGAAATATTAGTTCACACTTTAAACATATCTTACAAAATGTATATGTCAGAATTTTTTTGTTTTGTTTTGTATTTGGGCATGAATGGAGTGTAATGGTGATTGAGAGATGTACCTCAAAAGCCTGTTAGATCATATTTGATACATAGATTTCAAAGGGAGGTTTTCAATAAAATAATATTAAAAAATGTAACCAAGCACAAGTTGCTTATATTCAGCAAATACTAATTTTAAAATATCAGTAACAATATAATATTTACTGTCAATTTTACTTTATTAAAATAAGCTGTCATTTATCCCAACATAAGTCACTTTTCACGCAAGTCCGCCGCCATTTTAAATAGATCGATATAAACATTGACACCACTTTTCTTTTTTCACAAATAGCCACTAGATGGTGCCATAAACTTGTGTAACTTAAATACTATAGGTTGTTTGGCTCGTCAGCTTGAACAGAGAGTGAAACAGGAGCCGTCAAACGTTGTATATCATATTTGGTACACACTGCGTTGTAGGGTTAAGATTTAACTTAAAATTAACATAGACTGCATAATGATGTTATCAGTGCAAGTTGTTATAAAGTTTCACCTAGGATGCTGATTTGTTTGTATCAGTTAAATGTGTGGTCCCACTGAAATCACTGATTTTTTTGTTTTTATCTCTGATTTGTTGTGATCACTCTAGGCTAACCTGCACACTCTGATCCACATGAAACCAGCTCTGTCTCACCTGGGAGATAAAGGAGTTCTGCTGCTGTTAAGGTAGAACATTATGTTAAAGTTAAACATTGCATTCAGTTACATTATGCTTGCCACATAAGTGTATCATACTGCACTCAGTACAAGATTCTTGCCAGTGGCACAATAGTTGGGCAAACAGATAGTCAGTGTTGTCCCACCAATGTTGCTTTGTCAGGCTGGTCGCAACCTGAAACAAACCAAGCAATGTTTTGATAGCGTCACTTTTCAGGAAAATCAACCTACGAATGGCTTATTTCTCTGCATATTAAGCTGGGATAGAAGAAAGTAGGGATGCAACAATTCAATTCCTGGTTCGATATCGGCTCAGATACTGACGTTTTTTAACCGGATCGGGTATCAGTCCAACACGCCCAATCCAAATCTGATACTGTGTGTCAGTCCTGGTTTCTTCCGTAAAGCTCCGTAAATGACATAAAAGAACCATAAAACCATCATTAAATTAGTCCATATGACTTGTGCATTTTATTTAAAGTCTCGAAGACATGGGGGCCTGGGTAGCTCAGTGAGTAAAGACACTGACTACCACACTTGGAGTTGCAAGTTCGAATCCAGGGCGGGCTGAGTGACTCCAGTCAGGCTTCCTAAGCAACCAATTGGTCTGGTTGCTAGGGTGGGTAGAGTCACATTGGGTTAACCTCCTCGTAGTGACTATAATGTGGTTCTCGCTCTCGGTGGGGTGCGTGGTGAGTTGTGCGTGGTTGCCGCGGAGAATAGCGTGGGCCTCCACATGCGCTATGTCTCCGTGGTAACGTGCTCAACATGCCACGTGATAAGATGCGCGGATTGACAGTCTCAGACGCGGAGGCAACTGAGATTTGTTTTCCGCCACCGAATTGAGACGAGTCACTACGCCACCACGAGGACTTGGAGCGCATTGGGAAGTGGGTATTCCAAATTGGGGAGTAAAGGGGAGAAAAAAAGAAAATATGATAGCTTTGTAAATCTCAAAAGGTTTTAAAGTTAAATTACAACTTGCCTTTAGCCTGCTCACGGAGGGTCTAAATACAAATATTATTTACTTATTTATTTAATTACTTATGTTAGGGCATAATTTACAATCACGTTATTTATCAAACCGCACAATTATGACATTACATATAATACAGCTTATTTTTCTGTTAAAGCATAATTTTCTGTAAAGCTGCTTTGAAATGATGTGTGTTGTAAAAAGCACGATATAAATAAAAATGACTTGACAACTGAAATACATTACTATTGTATTGTAAAATTCTAACATTATTATTAACAATATGATTCATTATTATTATTATTATTATTATTATTAATAATAATAATAATAATAATGATTATTATTTTATTATTATTTATTAATATTTTTACATTAAATTACAATAATATTTAACTTGACTGGGTTCCAAAACAAAATAACCCTGTGATTAAAAGTGGACGGATTACAGCTGAAGTGAACAAAAAAAGAGGTCTGAATCCATTTAAAGCTAAAGTAAGTAATATCTGCACCACCAAACAGGATTGCAAAAATAAACATTGTTTTCAAAATAGCTTTCTGAATACGCCCCCCTTCTGCCATTGATTGAACAAACAGAAAGTCCTGCTCCCAATTCACACCATTGGTCGAGTAAATGTTATTGTCTCTCTTGAGACAGGTTGCTCAAAACAGAGGAATTTTCATATCGCCACAGAGACACAATGTTTACTGTTTTCAAGAAAACTTATGGCTGTCTCTGCATATTAAGCCGGGATAGGAGAAAGTATTTTAACTTCAGCTTTAAGTCTAGATACAAGTTGAAAAATGTGGAAGATTTTCACTGGAATTACTGTTCATTTTGCTGCTGCATTATCTAGTAGACTATTTAAAAATAATGTTATTCTTACACATTTTTGATGTAATAATTTTTTGTTTTCTCTATTGTTTACATGTTCCTTTACATGTAAAAGAATGCCCCTAAGCTGTTCCACACAGTGAGGTATAGATATTATAAACTGATTAAGAAACACCGGTATCGAATCGGGATTGTTATCGGCTGATACTGAGAGTTCAAGTATTGGATCAGGAGAGAAAGAAATGGTATAGGTGCATTCCTAGAAGAAAGTATTTATCATTGAGAAAAAAAAGAAAAGAAAAAAAAACACTTTACTATCACATCGCCTTTAGAATATTGTCAAATATAAATACGTATTGTATTTTAAGCATTTTAATTGTTTTGCCTCCTATCGCCTCTCCAATTGAAAATGAATTGGGACTCTCGGTTACTTTGTGCCATGTATGCCACGTAATGCCCTTAACGGTGTGCGTCCTTGGCGGACGCATTGCACATCTGGTTGAATATCAGCTGTGCGCTACTTAACAGCACGTGATACGTTCATTCCTGTCATTCCCGTTTAAATATATTGACAATTTTTCCCATAATTGTGGATATACATGATGATTTTATTGACCGTGTAGTATACGGAAAGCGATGTGGTAGACAATACACACTTGCTGTACATGTTACAGACGCGCCTCAAAGTAGCGCAGCGGTGTAACTTTGTGCATGGGCATTGAGCGGGATTTCTCTTCCACGCCAGTGGACACCTACTATAGATTGGAGGGAGAGGGCAGGTAGACCGAAGGAGAGTAGTTTGGTTACAATAGGTTAATAATAACATATTGATCTAGCAGTGATAATTCCAAATGAATAGCCATGTGTCACTCTCTCTCCCCCGCCCTTTTGCCACCCTTGCTGAGTTGCCTAGTTCAGCTTTACTTTATGATACTGGATCATTTCACATGCACACCCTGCTTTTGACAATGTAAAATGTGTCTGTTATCAGATCTGTTGGAGTCGCAGTTTTTGTTCGGATTGTCAGCCAAAATTTTCAGCAGAGTCCTGGGCATTTTAAAAATCCCTGCAGGGATTTTTTTAAAGAGTCTGTACATAGATATACATTTTGTTAAACAGTAGTGATATAAGATTTTGATAAGACCTCTAAGTCATTCATTCAATACAGATATTCATTTCCCATTAAACTCGCTCAACTCACAGCCAGGTATATTTTACAGTCTCTTAATGCACGCCCACACCCATCTGTGACTGTTTCAATTGTATTTAATTTGTCAACCAGAAGATGTCGCTGTGGCCTCCAAGCTCCACTCTGGAGCACTCCGAGTTCGACTGCAATGCCTCAGGGATAAAGCACGCCCCCCTCATTTCCATGCGGACAAAGAAATGTAGAAATAAATAAATGTGGAAATAATAAATATTGAAATATATACATGAAGAAATAAATGTAGAAATAAATATATGAAAATTTTTTATAAATGTAGAAATAAATAATTAAGGGAATAAATAAATGTGGAAATAAATTAATGTGGAAATAAATTAATACAATTGTACATAAATAAGGAAATAAAAGTATAAATGCTTATGTTTGTTTGATTTTAAGATTTATGTATTTATATGTACACTTTTTTTAATTTTTTGCATTTATTTGCAAATATATTTATTTTTAATAACAGCAGTTCTCGTCCTCCATAAACACTGGTGTGGTAACGCAAATCATAAACGCAGCTTCACGATTGCTGTAACAATGCGGGTAGCTACAGTCTACCGGCAAATTAATATTGTGAAGGATGAGAGTTTAAGAGATTTAATGCGCATTGCAATGAATGCATCCTATGTGGGGAACTAGTTCTTTCAATTAGTCAAACTCACACTTAGACTTTGGGAAACGTTTAATGTTACTTGAATTGGTGATGTTTTAGTGCATTGTCTTTATATTGTGGAGGACTTTGTTTGGAAAATGTTAATAAAGCATTATATTGCTACATATTGTTTTGTTTTCTTTCCTAAGATGGAGTTAAATGAATTTTGACAAGAAGTGTCAAATTTCGGCACTTTTAAAATCTGATTAATCGCGATTAACTAAAAAATGTTTTGCGATTAATCGCAATTTTAACATTTTAATCGACTGACAGCTCTGCTGTAAATATATTCTACATTCTCCTCTGTAGGTTCCTGTCCATTCCAAAGGGGTTCTCTTACCTCAACGAAAGAGGCTACGTCAACAAACAACTAGAAAAATGGCAGAAGGTAAGCTGATCAATCCATTGGCTCTTTTACATCCATCTTGATCTTGTTCCTCTTTAATGAAGATGGTATATTGAGCCGTTTCTGTCTTTGCAGGAGTATAATCTGAAGTATGTGGACATGATTGAAGAGCAGTTGAATGAAGCTCTGACAACATATCGCAAACCTGTTGACGGAGACAACTATGTTCGGCGCAGCAACCAAAGGTTTAGGGATAGTTCACGCAAAAATAAACATTCGGTCATCACTTACTGATCCTCATGTTGTTCCAAAACCATATTTCTGTCTTCCATTGAACACAAAAGTAGATGGTAGGTGAACATTTCACACTGGAAGAATGAAAGTCACATAGGTTTG
Source organism: Myxocyprinus asiaticus (assembly GCF_019703515.2). NCBI lineage: Eukaryota > Metazoa > Chordata > Actinopteri > Cypriniformes > Catostomidae > Myxocyprinus > Myxocyprinus asiaticus. The sequence goes on along the minus strand of NC_059346.1, from coordinate 5,921,399 downwards.
GAACAACATGAGGGTGTGTAAATGTTGACAGTTTTCAAAAATATTGAAGTGCATTGTTTCAAACTATTTCTCTCTCTCTCTCATGTTGTAGGTTACAGAGGCCAAATGTTTTTCTCCCTGTTCATTTGTATGGGCAGTTGGTCCATGATAAGACGGGCTGCCTCTTATTGGAAGCTCAGGTACAAGATGCTTGCTAGTTGTTGTACAGCATGTTTCTGGCATTTGTGTATTTGTAGTGGTTGTAACCCTGTGTGTTTGTTAGGGTGTTATCCCGGATCTCAGCTACACTGTTCGTTCTCCAGTTCTGGATAAATGGGAAGGCATTAAACAGCTAAAGGCAGCGCTATGGGCTCTGGTCAGTTATGGTTTTGATTCTTGCGCTGTGCATTTTCTCGCCAGTATTTAATGATTGCATTCAATTTTTGTGGTTCTGTCATGATTTACCCTGATGTTGTTCCAAACCTGTGTGACTTTCTGTCTTTAGTGGAACACGAAAGGAGATGTTAGGTAGAATGTTAGCCTCGGTTACCATTCACTTTCATTGTGTGGAAAAAATGCAGTGCAGTGTAAGTGAATAGTGACTGAGGCTTACATTCTGCCTAACATCTCCTTTTTTTTGTTTCACTGAAGAGAAGTCATACGGCAGCAACATTAGGGAAGTAAATGGTTTTGGGGTGGTGTATACCTTTTATTTTTTTTAAATACATTTACCATTTTCAGGGCAACATTGGAAGCTCAAACTGGGGTCTGAACCTGCTCCAGGAAGAGAATGTGATTCCAGATATAATATCTCTGGCTCAGCACTGTGAGGTTCTGTCCATACGTGGGTAAGACTGCCTCATATCACCGTTTGATAGAAATAATCTCAGTGATTTGCAATAGAAAACATACGTGGCAAGATAACATGTTAGCATGAGACTGGTGCGATCAAATTGCTTGTCTGTGCACCAATTAAGGTGACCATTCTTTGACGTCCAGCAAAAAAAAAAAGTAAACACGAATATTTTTGCTTGGAATTTGCTCAAGGATACCAGGAAGGGACATGACGTGACAATTCGTATAATGTATTACATCTGAATCACATCTGTAATGTATAACCACCTAGAAATACACTCCCACCTTAAAAGAATGATTTAAACAACTTAACAGCTCAAATAGCAAACTTTTTGCTGAAAAAGTCATGTAAATGCTTTAACAAAAATGCAAGCTTTACATTTGTTTTGAAACCCATCTGTATGATGCCCCATAAACTTCTATTGTAAGTGCATTTCTGTACAGGTGTTTTACATCAGTTTTTACAAACAGAGAAACGAGATGAAAATATTTTCTGTAGGAACCTGCAACATGCGGCACATCATTTAAGTTGTATTTGGAATATTTCTTTAATCCACTGACCATAATTTACTTTACATATTACATTTTAGCTCATTTTAGCTCTTCTGAACAGTTTTTTGTTTTTTTTGTTTTGCACTTTATGGACAGTTTCAGTTTCCGTGTGGTGCATGCATTTGTATTTCCAAATCCTTAGCAGCTTAGCTCTGGACAAGAAAAAAATGTGCCAAATCAAAACTGTGTGAAATGCAACTTCTCAGGAAGTAACAGACAGCTTTTTGTGTGCAGTACATGTGTGTATGTGCTGGGCGTAATCAGCCGTACACGGCAGGGCAGTGACGTGCTGAAGTCTTTAGGATGGGACTCTGTACGTCACAGCCGTAGGCAGCAGTGGCCCGTCGTTCCCGATGAGGTGGACGCTCCGCTGCCCAGCGAACTCTCATCTGTGCCCAGCACGCTCAGCCTCAACTCGGAGTCCACCAGCTCACGGCACAACAGCGAGAGCGAAAGTCAACCCAGTGAGTCGATACACATGGTTAAACTAAAGTCAACATCAATTTAAAATTAATCCTACACTGCAAAAATGTACTTTCTTTATCAGTCTTGTTTCCTGTAGTATATCTAAGCATCCCTAAACAAGATGAATTTACCTGAGAAGCAAAACTGAATAAGACTAAAATTAAATTTAGTTTTCTTACCCCATTGGCAAATATATACACTGCCCTTCAAAAGTATGGGGTCACTTGACTGAAATGTTTCTCATGATCTTAAAAATCTTTTGATCTGAGTGTGTATGCTTAAATGTTTGAAATAAGTTTTGTAGACAAAAATATAATTGTGCCAACATATGATTTAATAAAAAAAGAAATAAAAAATACATATATATATATATATATATATATATATATATATATATATATATATATATATATGTGTGTGTGTGTGTGTGTGTGTGTGTTCATATTCATGTTTTAATGCTTAAAACAAGAAGAAACAAAACATTTATTGCCCCGAAAATATTTTGACAACTTTCACTTTTTTGCACTTTTTTCTTCTTTGGCATCTAAATAAAAAATTTTGCTAAGATTTTTTCTAAGAGTACAAGTACGAAAACAAGTTTTCCAATTGAATAAGAAAAATAAACTTAATTTAGTTTGTATACCATTATCAACACAATTTTGCTTTGCAAGCAAATTTAGCTTGTTTTAATGATGTTTACCTAGATATTTTTCTGGAAAACAAAAGAAAATCACTGATTTAGAATTTTTATTTTTTCACTGTATATGTACTTTCTTAATGCAGATTCCTGGTCTTATTGTGCACAATTTATCGGTGCACATTATTCCAATTAAAAACATTTGTTTGTCTTTGTAATATCATTCAAATTTAATAACTTCATCCACATCTGAAACAACTTTCAATCCCTTCGTCTCCATTCTAGTATGTAACGGACACTTTTCACGATTCAGTCAATTCTGATGGATAAAATCTAGTCCCGCCCTACACATTTTTTCTTACGTCCTGTTTCACTCTGAAAAACGTCACGTCAAAGAAGTAAAATGGGTTGCAAATGCTGTTTCATGTTGACTTTATCAGTTCATGCATGTACGAAAAAGAATGTATGCATAAATGTATATAGGGATGCACCGATGTATCGGCTGCTGATATTTATCGACAAATTATTGACCAAATGAAAACTATCGGTAATAAGCATGAAAACACTGATATGAAAAACCGACAAAATTAGTAACACTTTGTAAAAACTCAGAATCCAGAAATAGTAATAGCCACAAAATGTAGAAGGGTTGGCACTCCTATGAACATGTAATATTTAATTTTTATTCTTTTTTTGTTCTCACGTTGCGAATGAAATGTGGATACAACGGGATAAACGGACGTGACAGTTGTGAAAGCAGACTTACCTATAGACTATCAAAAACACTTTGAAACGGGCGGCCTGGGTAGCTCAGGGGCTACCACCCCTGGAGTTCGCTAGTTCGAATCCCAGGGCGTGCTGAGTGACTCCAGCCAGGTCTCCTAACCAACCAAATTGGCCCGGTTGTTAGGGAGGGTAGAGTCACATGGGGTAACCTCCTCGTGGTCGCTATAATGTTGTTTGTTCTCGGTGGGGCGCGTGGTGAGTTGAGCGCAGATGCCGCGGTAGATGGTGTGAAGCCTCCACACGCGTTATGTCTCCGTGGCAACGCGCTCAACAAGCCATGTGATAAGATGCGCGGGTTGATGGTCTCAGACGCGGAGGCAACTGGGATTTGTCCTCCGCCACCTGGGTTGAGGCAAATCACTACGCGACCACGAGGACTTAGTAGCACACTGGGAATTGGGCATTCCAAATTGGGTGAAAAAGGGGAAAAAATCCAAAAAATAAAAACACTTTGAAACCTGCAGACTTTGACATCGGAGATATCAGAAATTATATATACTAGAAATTAAATATATTGGAAATTATTTATTGTTAGAACAGTAAAAAAGCTTTTGCACCTCTTTATAATTTTTTTTAAGCGTTCTGAAGTAAAATGGTGATCTGATGACAAAATAAGAGATATCGGGAAAATATCGGTTTCAGCCTATAGTTTTTGTTAAAATCGGTTATCGGCCAAAAATGTTCATATCGGTTCATCTCTAAATGTATGCAGTACAAGCTGCTGTTGCTTATTACGACCATTGTAATACTGAATGTGTGTGCTCTCAGGTTTGTATTTTATGGAAGATGATCGTGAGAGGTTGGACATGTACGAGGACTCTTCCTTCTGCTCACACATGAAGCCCTCAAAGGACAGAAGCCCCTTCAACATTCTGACCCCTTCACACCTCAGAAATCGCTTTCTGAACTCCCTCTCTCTCCCTAGTAAGAAAGGGCGGAGCATAAGTGACTCTAAAGGCACGAGCAATGCCGTAAAATTGCCAGAGGAACTCTGGCTCGTGCGGCGGAACCGTACTATAACGGAACCCTCAAACTACTCTCCTGGCCACTCGGGGCAGTGTGAAGTTTTCTTTAACGGTAGTCGCATGCCCCGCAGCCCGACGGTAAGCCTGGAGACATCATTTGTGGGCATAAAAGCACTAGCAGAGCCATACTTGACTGACGGAAGCTCTGATTCGGAGATAAAAGTTCACCATAAGGCTGTGATCCCTGGCCACGGCCCGCGGGAGCGAAGCAGCAGGGAACGTTTGACATGTGACGGCACCTCTGTATTGCCGGGAGGCTGTACATTTAAGAGTCGCAGTCAAAGCTTTAACACGGACACCACCACCAGCGGCATCAGTTCAATGAGCTCCTCCCCCTCCCGAGAGCCGGCCTCCACCGTCGTTATGGATACGGACTGCGCCAGCCTCAACACAGTGGTCAGTGCCAAAACGGTAAAAATGCAAGACTCTCTCCGCCCACAAGCCCACCACAACCACATCCCCTTGTCCAAGTCCAATTCCACCTCGCTGGTTCCTCCCGGCTCGGCGCATACACTTCCACGCAGGGCGCAGTCACTGAAATCGCCCTCCGTGGCTACCATCAAAAGTTTAGTGGACTGTAGCTATATCTACACGAGCCCTCGTGACGCACTGGGCTACGCAACGTTAAAACGACTACAGCAGCAAAGGATACACCCTTCATTGTCCCACAGTGAAGCATTGGCTTCTCCTGCTAAAGATGTGCTGTTTACCGACACAATCACCATGAAAACGCACAGCCTCGAATCGCGGCTCACCCCACGCAGGTACCCTTGCACTCTTCATTTCTACCCTCTTCTACTATATTGTACTTTTTTCTCTCTCTGAACTCATTGCACCTTTATATTGAGCTGTTTGATATGTGGGTGAATCTCATGAAAGGTGTCAAGAACATGTCCAGGTTAGGGTTGCACGGTAATATTGCAATACCTAAAAATATAAAACAGTATGATATCACCTTGTTGCTTATTCCAGTACCACACTACCAAAATGCCATGCCAAAATGGCCTGATACCTGAAAGAATCCATGGTGTCAGTCAGGATAGCAGTTTCGTGCAGCCGCAAAACACCCCCATAACAGGACTGACCCACCTCCGTGCTTGACTGTGGGGATGGTGTCGTTCTTGTCATCACTTTGTCATCTTACTCCAGACGTACTGCTGACCCATGGGTCTGAAACTCATTTTCAGTTTAGTGTCATATGTCTATAAAACCTTCTTCCAGGACTCCACAGGTCTTTCCTAATTACTTCTTGAATATTCAAGTCAACATTTCCCTTGGTGAAGTTTTGCTTTCTTCCACACCCCAAGAAGGTTGCTGTTGTACCATATTTAAAAAATGTATGAATGGTGCTGCCAACTTTGTCTATTGGAAATTGAAGTGCCTTGGAAATGTACTTTTAGTCATGACCTTTCTTGTGTAATGAAATAATCTCCTCTATTAGCTTTTGAGACATCTTATTTTTAATTTTTGCATAGAAATAAACTTTTGCTTACAACACTAAACTTAAATTTTAAAACTTAACTAAGTGCCATTGCAGATTGATGACTTAATTTTGTTTTAAAACAATTACTTGTGTTACCTTTTTTGGGAAAATAGCTGTGAAGATTGTGTAGAAATCTTTATGGTTCTAAAAACAGGCTTCATTTTGTGACATATACTGTATATATTTATTTTTTATCCTAAGTTGCAATATAACCTGAACATGTTCTTGACAGGTTTCATGAGATTCATCCATATATAAAATAATAAAAATTGGTTGGTTACATTAATCTGTCTTTCAAGTTCAGGGTATTTTTTGCTGGTCCTCAATTGTTCTCATAAAAGGTTCAGGTATTCTGGACCATTCAACTCCCATCGCAGAGTGTCCAGAACTGTCAAGCCATGGTGGGTAGGGCAACTATAGAGAACAGTCCTCATTAGCTTAGACCCAATGTAGATTTTCCATTGTAGAACAGTGTAGAGTTCAAGGCAACAACCTGTCCTTTGGAAATGAGGTTCTTAGTCCCCAAATCTGTACATTTTTCTCTCACCCTTCACTTTATATGAAGAGTTGAGTGACCGGATACTAATACACCTCAAAGACTCTGTCACATCCTTGTTGAAACAGTTCTTTTGAAAACTGCAACCTAGTAACATGTAAAACAATAGTACTTTAGTAGATCCACATTCCTGCAAAGTTTAGTTCCAGTCTCTAACATACCTGTACTAAAGCTAAACAAAACCTGCTTCACGTGCTGTATACGGAGGTAGAAGGGCCTCGAGGCCTGTCCAAATCCAATGTTTGCATCGCATCCTTTATACTGAGATGCCTTTATCTGGTAAATTTGTGAAAGCATTGATATGTCCTTCTATGTCACCAATGTACCACTAGAGGTTGACCAGTAGTGGATGTTGCTGAAACCACTAACTTAGGTGGTGTAAAAGGTCCAAAATCTATTAAACAGCCGATAGATTTTTAAAATCGATTCATAGAATGTAAAATGTGACGAACACAGACACAGAGGCTGCAAGAGTCCGAAATGAATAAATTCCCAGATGCAGTTTATTGTTCAGCCAAAATCCCAATAATTACCAGAAAAAAAAATGATATTTGGTGCAGAATGTGGGACTTTTAACTGTAAAGAAGCTCAGTTTTATTTTGAAATGATGTAGACTAGGCTCAGTTACATTTTCCAAATTAAGGTAAATTAATTTGAAAAACACAGTAGCACTTATGAATGTATGTATGCATACAAATATGAATGAATATTTTAAATGATGAATTATTTTGATACAGCAAATCCCCACATGGTCATAAAAAAAAAAAAAAAACTATCCAAATGATCCTACGAGTCCAGCGAGTTCCAAAAACCAACTATCAGCACCGATTAATCATAAAACCGATATAGTGGTACTACCTCTATGTACCACAAATGTGTTTGCAGGTTTATTGAAAGAAGAAAATAGCAATTAGAAAGTAGAGTGGGTAGAAAGTAGTAATTAGTTAAAAAATGTCAAAAAAAATAAAATAATTCTTCATCTTATTACTACATTTCTACCGAGCAGTCCGCATAGTACTTAAACAAAATATTTTCTTAGCTGTGTCTAACGCTCACGTCAGTTTGTTTTACATTATTAGTAGAGGTCGACTGATAGTAGGGCTGAAACGATTAGTCAACGTTACAAAAAATTGACAACAAAAATTTCTGTTGTCGAATTGTCGTTAGATCTCATGTAACATGAGATCATATAAAACTCTATATGATGTTGTATGAGAGCAGCACTGCAGCTTGCACCTGGTTGAAGAGAGGAAAAAAACACAGCTCACAGTCCAGACGCACTCCAAACTTTCCAAACAGCCTAAAAAGTGATGTCGTTTCAAATTTCTCCCGGCTGATGCACACTCTGGCGTGGAGACCCTTGCGTTTCCTACAGCTAGATTATAACGTGATGGCTCACGACCTAGTGATTCATAAAATATGTGTCATGGTGTGTCAAAACTCCCTACGTATATTTACTTTAGGAGCTATACTGCAGAAGAAGAAATTGTTATCGGAAAATGTTGAATATAATATTTTATATATTTGAATATTTTAAAATTTCGAAAAATCCTTAAAACAAGATACATGTACCTGAGAAGCAACATATAAGATATTTAGACTTGCTTTTAGAGAATAGATCTTGTGTATGAGTATATTTTTCTTTACTGCACTGACAGAAGTATGAACAAGTGAAACAATACACACATACAAAATACACTTATATTCGATACACTCTCTGAAATCTAAATATCTTATATGTTGCTTCTCAAGTAAATGTATCTTGTTTTAAGGATTTTTAGATCATTTAGATTTTTAGATCAAAAACACTTGATGATAATACGATTTTTTTGCAGTGAATGTTTTAATGAATTAAACTTGAAACAAATCAAGTATTTTTGTTCCTTGTAACTCAATAAATGTCATTGAGAGGTATTTTTAAAAGATGATTTTGTTCTCTTTATTGTTAGTAAGCATGTTTAACACAACCTTTTAAGTCGAGGCACAAACTGAATAAGTTGGTTAAGAGCTAATGATTAATCGTTGCAATAATCGATATTGATAGTGGATTTTGCCGTTACAGATAAGTATGGTGGTGAAAGGACCGATAACCTATTAATCGGTCGATTAGTTTTTTGTTTTTTTGGGATTTTTCCCCTTTTTCTCCCAATTTGGAATGCCCAATTCCCAATGCGCTCTAAGTCCTCGTGGTCGCATAGTGATTCGCCTCAATCCGGGTGGCGGAGGACGAATCCCAGTTGCCTCCGTGTCTGAGACAGTCAACCCGCGCATCTTATCACGTGGCTTGTTGAGCGCGTTGCCACGGAGACATAGCGCGTGTGGAGGCTTCACGCCATCCACCGCGGCATCCGCGCTCAATTCACCACGCGCCCCACCGAGAACAAACCACATTATAGCGACCACGAGGAGGTTACCCCATGTGACTCTACCCTCCCTAGCAACTGGGCCAATTTTGTTTGCTTAGGAGACCTGGCTGGAGTCACTCAGCATGCCCTGGGATTCAAACTAGCGAACTAGCGAACTCCAGGGGTGGTAGCCAGCGTATTTTACCACTGAGCTACCCAGGTGGTCGATTAGTTTTGTAATTTTTTTTTATTGATTTATAGAAAGTTTAAAAAAAAAAAAAAAACTTTCTTAGCGTTTCCTTACTTATTGTGACACAAAAATCCCAGTAATAACCTGAAAAAAGATTTGGAGCATAACGCAGGTCTATGAAATACACTTATTTCGGGACTCTTATTTTGAAATGATGGCGACATGGCTCCGTTATAATACTCTATATTTAACTACTTACCAAATTAAGCTTTTTATAGCCTATATATTCACCAGATTAAGGACATTTGCATTGAAGTGAGGAAAAAAATATGGCTGAATTTTGTCAGTGGATGTTTTTATTTCACCTCTAGAGGCCGCTGTTATACTGTAGAATCCTCCAGCACTGTCCACAGTGGAATAAAAAACAACTATCAGCAACTATCGGCACAGATTAGTCTGTAAACCTGATATATCGGTCTACCTCTAATCATTAGACATGATCTGACAATCACTTGGAAGCCAGTCTGAAACCAACGTCCTTACGAGGTGCCTTCATATGCAAAATGCTGCTTGTGAAGTCATTTACTGGACAAGTTTTAGCTTTTTTAGCTCTATAAAACTGTTGAATATTCCAAAACCATTTTTAATAAAGGTAAAGTTTACCAGAAGAGATAATGGGATAGAACGGCTAATGCTTTGTGTGTTTATTTTTGCTCTGTACTCAGGTTTCTGAAAGCTCTGAGTTTTGCATCTCTTGATAAGGAGGACTTGCTGAGTCCGATAAATCACTCCACACTACAACGATCCTCGTCACTGCGCTCCATGGTCTCTAGCGCCACCTTTGGCTGCAGCGAGGACTATATCGGCCTGGCACTGCCCATGGACATCAACAACATGTTCCAGGTCAATTTTAGTGTCTACACTTACAGTACATATATGCTTCTCTCATGTTTATCAAGTAATTCATTGACTGATTGCACTGAATAATGTTATTGCTGTTCACATATTGTCTATTTTTTTTTATTGCATATTTTTCTTCCCGTTTATTAATTTTAATCTTTTAATTTTAAAACTTGAGTTAATGTTACTTTTTTGATGCTCTTTGTTCTTTTGTTTCTCATTTTTAAAAAAATCTAAATGATTTTAAAATGGACACTTGTCGTCTTATCTCTGTGTAGAGCACTTTTAATTACAATTGTGTATATCATTGTGGCTCATGAGATTTTTATTAAAATAAACAAACTACAAGTGTTATTTGATTTAAGTCGAGTTATAATGCAAGTTAACCTAATATATTATCTGTTTTTTTTTTTTTTTTTCAGATTAAAGAAACTTCCTATTTCCAGAAGAGAACAAGCCCCCCTGCTGGAGAAAAATCATCCAAATTTATTTTTGGAGATTCAGATGGTAAAGCTTAACAACATCATGCTTGCAACATCACCCTCAATATTTATGTAGTGTTATAAAAATTAACTTCAAAGATGTGTTATCTTATTTTTCTTAAGTTTTACACCTAACAGAAAAGTACTTTTGAAAAATGTTTAAAATGTATACATACTAGAGCGGCTGAAATTACTGCGTTACTGCATGCGATTCATTTAAAAATTTTAACGCGATTTACGCATTTCAATTCTGACATTTTATTCAGCTCCGTGTGAGTTCTAAATACTGGTTGGAATAGGGCGTACAAAACAACCCAAGAAGAGACGTGACAAGCTGCATTCACATAACTCGCTGGAGTAAAGCATCAGCATATTCCCGGTGTTGCGTTGTGCTTCCGTCTAACCAAACAATTTGGATGAAGTTTCATTACTTGGAAAGTTCTAGTGCTAAAAGCAAAACAAGCATTTGGAGTTTAATAATTGCTGTAGCAAAGTGAATAGCCACGATTAATATTGTGGAGATTTAATGCCCATTGCAATGAATATTCAACCTACAGGGACAAGTTCTTTCAATTAAGGAAACATTGAATGTTACTTGAATTGGTGCTATTTTAGTGCATTTCTGTCTTTATACTATGGAAATGCTTTTGGAAAATGCTCATAAAACATCATTGTTACATATTATTTTGCTTTCTTTTCTAAAAAGGAACTTAATGCATTTTGTCAGGAAAGTATTTACATAGTCAAATATCAGTACTTTCAAAATCTGCGATTTACTATGAAAAATCATACCATTAATCGCAATTAAATATTTTAATTGACTGACAGCACAAATGCATACATGTTGTGATTATAATTAATTAACGTCCCTATTATTGGAAATTTTCGATTGTGGCATAAGCATGGGTGACAAATAAACTTGCAGATACACTATTTTTACAATGTTATTGCTAACTAAAACATTTGCTTTTACGTTATACTGTGATTGTGCTAATCCAAACGAAAAGAAGCAACAGCAAAAATTGCTTGGTGAACCATTAACATTGCTGCTTCTGAACGTTTGTGTGTTGGTGTGTTTGCACATTTAGGTTTTTTAGACTCATGTCGCGGGCCTCTGTTGAAGCCGCAGGTTAGCATAACGGAGCTGTTAAACAGCAGTCGTTCAGAACAGCACCACCTTCTGGGGGCAGATGAAACTACAGGTTTACAGGAGCACACAGAGGAGAACTGCCTCTACTGCAGCGCACTCACTGCCCTCGGCTCGCACACACACAGCCACCTGAACAACACACACAATCGTACAGGTGAGAACACACACATACCTTAACAACACATCCACCATATAGTACTAATCCATCAGAAATGGTCAAAACCCATCAACTTAAACCAAGCACAGGGATGAGCCTAGCTTCTAGGCTGTTCATTTAGACAGCTCAAAGGTTGTAGCTATCTAAAATTATAAATTAGTAATTAATATGACATTATTGTGAATCAATTTCAGGGCTAGATACTAAATTTCATTCAACACGTCACACTTGTCCTGCAGTGTCCAAATGTTGGAACCTTTGGATCAAATTATCTGCAGAATTATTAGGAAATTAGAGTTTTTTTTTATTATCATACTCTCTCTATGGCAGATCTGTCGGATGGGTTCTCTCAGTGGCACAGCCAGCCGTCTCATAATCACCTGGAGGTGGTCGCCCAGTCGAAGTTTTCTGGGATCTCTGGGTGCAGCGATGCGACTGTGAGTCAAGACTCAGCCAGCAGCACTCCCAGCACAGAGCTCATACTGGGTGAGAATGAAACCAGATTCCATGAATGCACACAACTCTACTTCTTCTGAAATTACAAACCCAGAGTCCAATACTAACCACCCAGTCAGATTTCTTACAAAAGAGTCATTCTTTCGGGAACTGGACAAAACTGTTCAGGCTGTTGTTGATTCACTAAAAAGAACTGGCTCAAAGAGTCATTTACTTGGGAATCGGACTGCACTTGTTGTGCTGTAGATTCAGTAATGAGGTTACAGCACTGCTGAATTGTAGTGCAGGAAACACTGTCAGAGTAGGCTACTTTAGTACGGTTTGCAGTGCCCATCGCCGCAATGCACTTTCAGGAACCGTTAACGAAAACAGATGTCTTGAAAATCATTCAGTCCCATTGTTTTAATGCAGTCATTACCAGAGAATTACTCGAAATCTGAGAGTGCTCTTCCATTCTTCCCGATGGCGTGAATGGTCCTGGATATTGTCGTCTTCATGCTTCGAGATTTACAGCTGAGGTCATCGAACTGGAAACTACTATCCTTAGAACAAAACTGGAACGTGTTACGTTACTTTTAAAAGCTAACACGCATTGATAATTTCAGACCTTGCACAAACCTCATGCTGATAAACAGAAACCATTTGACAAACTACTGTCTTCAGTATACTTCAGTGTATCATACAGCCTTAAGGTAACGTCTGAAAACAGGCTGTAATGTCAAATTGAATATGCCGTCTACTCTGGTTAAGGTTTCTATTGAAATCTGGTCTGGGTAACGTGTAAACAGTTTAAATAAAAAATAAAAAGGCCATCTTACCATCTGTTTCCAATATCAAAACATGCAAACAAATACTAATATTACAAACGCAGATGAATACATCCTGCATCCCCATTTAGAAACAGAGTAAACAATGGGTTTACCATCATTATAGGGACTAAATAGGAAAATAATTGTCTGTTTGTGGGTGTATGTAGGTGGTAAGGCGATATCTGAGGATGGACCTGCCTGTAGAGTTCTGTTAAGGAAAGAGGTTTTGCGACTGGTCATCAATCTCAGCTCATCAGTCGGGACCAAAGGACACGAAACGGGACTGCTTACGTAAGATTGAGCTTGAGAAATACTGTGTAAATGTGTGTCTTTGGTTTGTTTTTGTGAATGTTCAAGTAGCTCATTCCATACCTCTATAACACCCTGCTGCCATCTGCAGGATAAAGGAGAAGTTTCCATATGCATTTGATGACATCTGCCTGTACTCTGAAGTCTCCTTCCTGCTGGCAAACTGCATGTTTCGTTTGGCTTCACGTCGCTTTATTCAAGAGCTCTTCCAGGATGTGCAGTTCATTCCGGTACAGATTCTCTCCTAAACACATCTTATAGTATCTGAATAACAGTATTCTGAGTTCTCTCATACCTGCCACAGTTGTTTGGATGAGAACTGGAAAAACACAAATGAATATGTAGTATTTGTAATGTCTGATGGTATAAGTTTATTTATTTTTATGGTGTTTGTTTCTGTCTAATTGTTGCTCAACTGCTTGTGTTTCTCTCTGATTCCTTCTGAAAGTGTTTTGTGCTTCTCTTTAACAGTGTTTATTGTTTCTCTCTGACTGTGTTTATTGTGTCTTCTCTGATGGTGTTTGCTGCGTTTCTCTCTGACTGTTTATTGTGATTCTTTCTGTGTTTATTGTGTTTCTTCCTGATGGTGTTTCTTGTTTGTCTCTCTGACAGTGTTTCATGTCTTACTCTCAGACAGTGTTTGTGCTTTCTAACAGTGTTTATTTTGTTTCTCTCTGACTGTGTCTACTGCAGTGGTTCTCAACCCTGTTCCTGGATACCCCCCAACACTACACATTTTGGATGGATCCCAAATCAAACACACCTGATTCAACTCATCAGCTTGTTACTGGAGACTCCAAGGCCTGAATTGGGTGTGTCAGAAAAGGGAGATAAACAAAATACGCTGTGTTGGGGGGCCTTCAGGAACAGGGTTGAGAACCACTGTTCTACTGTGTTTCTCTCTGATGGAGTTTGTTTTTCTCTCTGACAGTGTTTATTTCTTTCTGACAGTGTTTATTTTTCTCTGACAGTGTGTGTGTGTTTCTCTCTGACAGTTTTTGTGTTTCTCTGACAGTGTTTGTTTCAGTGACGGTGTTTTTCTCTGACAGTGTTTGTGTTTTTCTCTGACAGTGTTTGTGTTTTTCTCTTACAGTATTTGTTTTTCTCTTACAGTATTTGTTTTTCTCTCTGACAATGTTTGTTTCTCTCTGACAGTTAATTTTGCTTCTCTCTGACTGTGTCTGTTGTGTTTGTATCTGTCAGTGTTTGTGTTTCTCTCTGAAGGTGTTTGTTTCTTTCTTACAGTGTTTTTTTCTTTGACAGTGTCTATTGTGTTTCTCTCTGATGGTGTTTGTTTCTCTCTGATGGTGTTTGTTTCTCTCTGACTGTGTTTGTTTCTCTCTGACAGATTTGTGTTTCTGTCTGACAGTGTTTCTCTGTCAGTGTTTATTGTGTTTCTCTCTGATAGTGTTTGTTTCTCTCTGATGGTGTTTGTTACTCTCTGACAGTTTGTGTTTCTCTCTGATGGTGTTTATTTTGTTTCTCTCTGACTGTGTCTATTGTGTTTCTCTCTGATGGTGTTTGTTTCTCTCTGAAGGTGTTTGTTTCTTTCTTATGGTGTTTGTTATGGTATTTGTGCTTCTCTCTGACAGTTTTTTTTTCTGTCAGTCTTTGTTTCTCTCTAACTGTTTGTTTTTCTCTGGTGTTTATTGTTTTCCTTCTGATGGTGTTTATGCTTCTCTCTGACAGAATTTGTTTTTCTCTGTCAGTGTTTGTTTCTTTCTGGCAGAGTTTGTGTTTCTCTCAGTGTTTGTGTTTCTCTTTGACAGTGAATGTTTCTTTTTGACTGTTTGTTTCTCTCTGATGGTGTGTGTGTGTGTTTCTCTCTGACGGGGTTTATTGTGTTTCTCTGACTGTGTTTGTTTCTCTCTGACACTGTTTGTGCTTCTCTCTCACAGAGTTAATTGTGTTTCTTTCAGTGTTTGTGTTTCTTTTTGACTGTGTTTGTTTCTCGCTGATGGTGTGTGTGTTTCTCTCTGATGCTGTTTGTGTTTTTCTTTGTTTATTCTGTTTTCCTTCTTATGGTGTTTATTTTGTATTTCTCTGACAGTGTTTATTGTGTTTCTGTCTTAACTGTGTGTCTCCAGCTCTATGATGAAGCTGAAGCTGTGTTGGCTAAGCCACCAAAACCTGTTCCAGTGGAGACAACAGAGTCTTGATACCTACGTCAACTTCCTAAACACCTCATCACTGTTAACTATCATCCCTCCATCTCACCTTCCATTCTCCCATACACATGGAGAAATTGAAAATGGAGGACAGAGAAAGCAAGAGAACCTGGAGTGGATTTGGCAGATTGGAGGACAGAAAGCAAGGGAGAAAATCACTCTGCTTTACTGTAAAAGAGGCACTTACTGGAATAGAAATAGTGAGGAACTTAACATGCTCCTGGGCTTGAGACTATGTTTGGGGAATGGTGAGCAGTTTACCAAATTGTGTCTACAGACAGCGAGACAAACCAGAATGCTTTAGACTGACAACTACACCAGAGTGTTTTGCAATTACAAATATTAGGGTGACTTTAGTGGAAAAAAAATGTAAATGTTGTTTACACTTTAAATGCACCGGATGTGTAGATGAGATAAAAGATTCTATGATCTGGTGTGTGTACATATACCACATCTTGATGTTTCAGATTATATTGTCACGTAAACACTACAACAACAAAAACAAAAAAAAATCAGTGGACTGCTTTGGAATCGGCAGAAATGACTGAGCGGTAACTATGAATTTAGGACTTCCATCAAAAAAACTGGGCAAACATCGATTGCATTTATACTATTTATTCTTTTCTTTATTTGTATGTGTGTATGGATTTTTATGACCTCCAGACAATCAAACAATTAGTGTGGAACATTCAAACTCTTATCGTCACATATCTTTTGTTGGAAATCGGTCATTGGTTTATAATTCTCACAGGAAATTTGTCTTATGAAACATATTGTAAATCTCACAAAAACATTTCTTTCACCCAGAATGAAAAGGAAATATATACACCGATCAGCCATAACATTAAAACCACCTGATTTGATGAGAGAGGTCAACAGAGAATGGCCAGACTGGTTCAAACTGACAAAGTCTACGGTAACTCAGATAACCACTCTGTACAACTGTGTTGAGAAGAATAGAATCTCAGAATGTTATTCTGAGATGCGGGTTGGCGTTGTTTTTGTGGCACGAGGGGGACCTACACAATATTAGGCAGGTGGTTTAAATGTTGTGGCTGATCGGTGTGTATATATATATATACTGTATATTGCATAATGTTTGTTTTTTTTTTTTACCATGAAGAGTTTTTGCATTGTGACATTTTTATGCCACTTTATCCCAAAATGTGATTGCCGTAATGTGTTCAGATGTGATTCTCATTACGTTTTTTTTATTATTATTATTATTTACATTAGCATGAATTAAAGCCGGTACAAAAAAAAAAAAAATTATATGATGTATAAATACTTAACCATTGAAATAATTGTAAATGGTGGTGGTGGGGAGTATCTTAATTTTCATGAAGAAAAAAAAAAATTTACAATGCAAAACAATACATTATATTTCTTTTGGTTTTTAGGGTGAAATATGAAATGTTCTTCAGCAGTTTTGTAGGATTCATCATCCATTTATAAGCAGCACAAAGGCAAAACACATAGACAGCAAAACAACCAAAGTAACAATACACACATTCCCAGACCTAATGGAGATTTTAGGAGTATGCATGTGCACAGTGAAACTAGTTATTTGAAACTAGTTATTTGACCATTGTCCACACTATTGGCAGTCAGATAACTAGTTTCAGTTGGATTGGATGAACTGTGGTTAGTAAGCTGAGATAGAGTATGCTTTAAAACTATGTTTGCAACCTTAAGTCTCCCATAAAAGTACTCGTTCTGTGCTGTGGCTTGATCATGATACTTCAATATGATGGTCCTGATCAGAGATACAGTGGTGGTTAGTTTCAGTTCTGACTGACAGGAAAAGAAACAGGATAAGCATTCTCTTGCATAGTATCATTTTGTTTTTGTAATAAAAGTGATCCAAGTACCCTTAATGGAATATACAAGTAAAGGTGTGTAGACAACATGTGTGGAATGCTGTTGATTAACAAAGAAAGTAATTTTGACCTGTACTTTAATTTGTAAAAGCAAACAAAAATTGTGTTGAGCTTTGGTACTTACTATGGAAGTATGTGGGGCAAGTAAACATACAAAGGTTGACCCATTGAATTCAGTTGTAAATGCATTGCTGTACACGGGTGAATCTCTCAAAAACCATCAAGAACATGACCATCAAGAATCTCATTCTTATTGCTGTAATGCAGAAAAAAATATATAATTTTATAAGTATATATACCTAATGGTAGTGTTTGTTGCATTGTCTTTATGCTTATTTAAATGAAATGAAATAAAATAATGCAGTACAAAATATTACTATATTACAATAATGAGAATAAATGGAAATAAAAAAAACTCAAAAAGCAGCCAAACTACATAATTGTCACAAAAATGTCACAATGCTCAAAATTGTAATCGTCCTAAAATAAGCTTCCATTTCTTTATGCAAAATATAATTCCTTATATTTAATTCAAGTTTGCCTAAAGGTTTTTGCTTGAGGTCCACCCAAATATTTTACCTTTTTTTTTTTTTTTTTTTACAATTTAAGTACAAGCCAAAAGGAATTTGTTTTAACTAACAGCATGTTTAAATTGTATTGAACCTGGAAAATTCCTTTAAGCTGCCAAAGCACTGATTTAGGTAGCTTTAAACCAATGTTTGCTTCACCTGTTGTCTTTATTGGTGCTTTCTTTTACATGATTTTAATCCCAGTGTAGTTTGGTGTGTTACTTTGAATGTGTACCTGGTTTATCACTTCAAACTCTGAACAACTGAAACCTGCACTGAATTGTTTTACATATGTTGAAACACTGGCAGAGAGGTGTAACATATCTAAACGGGCATCTTAATATTGATGTATTATCAATTTTGTAGTAAGCCATGATTTTTGCCTCCATCTTGTTTATTGCTGTTCTCGAAGTGTTCCATATGTTCACACAAAGCACTGATCCGGTTAATGTTTCCTATGGTCATATTCTCCTAAAATGATGTTTATTAGATTGCATGCTGAAGTGACACTCAAATCCAGTTGCTTATTTATTTACTGCAAGACCTTTTGTTAATATGTGTGTATCAACAGAACTGTTTATGTCTCAGTGCTGCTGCTACTGCCTTGAACTGACTGCGATTTGATTGGCTGAAGAGAGTGCCATGGCTTTTAAGTATTGTCTATGCTATGGATCTGTGCCATAGTGGCGTGAGACGGGAAAAGAAAAACATATATATTTATATTTTTCCTAAAAGATGATGAGACAATGTAATTTAGTGTTCTTGTTTTGCCTGAGTTTTTGTTTCCCTTGCAAAGTGTGCACACTGTGTTTTAAAAATCTTAGTCTTATCAAAGGGATATATAATTAAAGATAAGAACTCATGGCGTGCAATTGCATCTTTTTCTGTGTGATATAAAAGACCATATGAATATTTGGTGCTTCGCTTCTTCTTTTTTAGCTATACAGTAGTTATCATGAAATTAAATGTTAATTTGTGTTAGCCGCTTAAATATGAGACAGTCTGGACGTTTTTATCTTGGCCAAATTATGGGACGTCCCAGAGGGTGGGGGCTTGTTGAGGAGAGCTATTACTAAAAGCGATTAGATTTAAGAGTTTCGCCTGGAGGACGATAAAATGTAAAAAAATTCCATAGGCTTGCAGACTTGTACCATTAAAGGTACAAGGACCGTCACTGGGGTGGTACCTTCAAGGGGACCTTTTTGTACCTCTAGTTAAAATGTATTACTCGTTTTGCGTACATAATTGTACCCTAAGGACCTATTGTGTACCTTTAAAGACACATATTTTTGTCTCTTTAAGGGTACCATGGAGTGAGGGCTTTGTACTGCAATTTTTTTCATGGAAAGGTATGCAAAACAAATGTCATAATCCATGAAAGAAAGGGTACAACGGGGCTTAAAACACACCTTATGGATGTGTAGATATAGGGACAATAGTTATAATTCAAAATTGGTCAACTAATGCAAACAATTTTGAGATAGCAAGACTTTTTTTGAGTGACAAATTAAGATATGCTTACTCAAAAGGGTGCAAGATTTCCTGTTCATTTCAGTCACATTTGGCATTTTTTTAACATCGTAAGTATTCTATAAACAAATTAATATCCATTGTGAATGGGTCAGTCAATGCTAGCCCACTTTGAACATTTTTCATAATAAATCTATTACCCCCACTTTAAAAATAACAATGTGTTTAGTCCCTGCAACAGGGGGGCTTTTTACCCCAAATACCATCCTTTCACTTACTGGACAGTTATTAAAAAACTTTTGATTTAATGACCTTGAACAAAACTGAAAATGATAAGTATTTTGTCTCATTAGGGATTTTCATTAGCTGAGTAAATTTGCACAATTTAAAGAAATATAAAAAATGTGATCAAATTGCCTCAAAATGAACCTTTAGACACCACACGCAATGATCTCATGTATCAGAAAATTTTGCGGTACATAGAGACAAACAGGTGTTTAGGAAAGTGTTGTGGTAGTTTTTGTTGTTATTTAGTGTTTTGGGAGAAAATCAAATCAAAGGAGACTTTAGCCCCGTTGTACCCTATTAATGAAATGTGTCGTGAGATTTCTCACCTGTCTAAACAACAAACAAAAATGTGTCTGCGGACCGTGGTCTCTCACGCTTTCTGCCTGTCAATCATTTTGCGTGTTCTCATAGTATTGTAGTTGCAGCAAATTATTGAAGCTTAATGCCATTTTTATGCCATGCTGTTCATAACAGTTGTCAGTTGAGGGCGCTATTTTTCTGCTCTTGTTTTTGACAACCGTTATTCTTGATGTCGGTCTCACTAAAGATAATTTGGTATCTTTGGAGTGCTGGGTTTTGGAATGAGGGGGCGTGGCTAATTCAATGGCTCAGCGGTACCTAAAGTGTAGGGTCTAAAAAATCTTGCAGGTGTGCTTTTTGACTTGGACCAGTGAGTTACCACCTAGTAACACCCTAGCAACCAGATAGTGACATGCTAAAAACCACTCAGACAACTGACATCATGGCAGCGACTTTTGCATGGATAAGCACCACCACTTACATTTTGTTCAGAAAGACATTTTTTAGAATGTCTTGAGGACTTTATAGAAACATTCATTTATTTCAAATGTGAAATAAACTCTTTTTGACACTGTATACTCAAATGTGTATTGACATGAACCATATAGTTTATAATAATACAGAAAAGAGGCTGAATTCACAAAATCTTACAAAATTCTTAAGATAAATATTATAAGAAGTTGGTAAGATGATGTTTAGCTATAAACATTGATAGTTTCAGAAAAAAAGGTAAGAACATTTTTAAAGGAATGCTCTGGGGTCAATACAAGGTAAGCTCAATCGACAGCATTTCTGGCATAGTATTGATTACAATATATATATATATATATATATATATATATATACACTGGCGACCATTATGTACATTATGGTTTGGAATAATGTACAGATTTTGCTGTTTCAGAAGGAAATTGGTACTTTAATTCACCAAAGTGGCATTCAACTGATCACAAAGTATAGTCAGGACATTACTGATGTAAAATACAGCACCATCACTATTTGAAAAAAAGTCATTTTTGATCAAATCTAGACAGCAGCCATCACTCCAACATCTTATCCTTGAGTAATCATGCTAAATTGATCATTTGGTACTAGAAAATCACTTGCCATTATATCAAACACAGCTGAAAGCTATTTGGTTTATTAAATGAAGCTTAACATTGTCTTTGTGTTTGTTTTTGAGTTGCCACAGTATGCAATAGACTGGCATGTCTTAAGGTCAATATTAGGTCAAAAATGGCAAAAAAAGAAACAGATTTCTCTAGAAACTCATCAGTCAATCGTTGTTTTGAGGAATGAAGGCTATACAATGCTTGAAATTGCCAAAAAACTGAAGATTTCATACAAAGGTGTACACTACAGTCTTCAAAGACAAAAGACAACTGACTCTCACAAGGACAGAAAGAGATGTGGAAGGCCAGATGTACAACTAAACAAGAGGATAAGTACATCAGAGTCTCTAGTTTGAGAAATAGACGCCTCACATGTCCTCAGCTGACAGCTTCATTGAATTCTACCCGCTCAACACCAGTTTCATGTACAACAGTAAAGAGAAGACTCAGGGGTGCAGGCCTTATGGGAAGAATTGCAAAGAAAAAGCCACTTTTGAAACAGAAAAACAAAAAGAAAAGGTTAGAGTGGGCAAAGAAACACAGACATTGGACAACAGATAATTGGAAAAGAGTGTTATGGATCTTAACCCCATTGAGCTTTTGTGGGATCAGCTAGACTGTAAGGTGCGTGAGAGGTGCCCGACAAGACAGCCACATCTATGGCAAGTGCTACAGGAAGTGTGGGGTGAAATGTCACCTGAGTATCTGGACAAACTGACAGCTAGAATGCCAAGGATCTGCAAAGCTGTCATTGCTGCACGTGGATGATTTTTTGATGAGAACTCTTTGAAGTAGTTTAAGAAGTTCTGAAAATTTTTTTCAAACTGTAATAGTAATTTTTCATGTTATTAATGTCCTGACTATACATTGTGATCAGCTTAATGCCACTTTGGTGAATAAAAGTACCAATTTCTTTCCATAAGAGCAAAATCTGTACATTATTCCAAATTTTGGCTGCCAGTGTGTGTGTGTGTGTGTGTGTGTGTGTGTGTGTGTGTGTGTGTGTGTGTGTGTGTGTGTGTGTGTGTATATATGCTGTATATACACCGATCAGCCACAACATTAAAACCACCTGCCTAATATTGTGTAGGTCCCAGGAGATCAGCAGTTACAGAAATACTCAAACCAGCCCATCTGGCACCAACAATCATGCCACATCGAAATCACTGAGATCACATTTTTTCCCTATTCAATTTGTCAGTCGTTCATAAAAAAAACAAAAAAACAAAACAAAACAAAAAAAAGAACAAATTGTGGTTACAGCAAGGCGCTTACAAAGGAAGTGAATGGGGCCAATCCGTAAACATTAAAATACACACTGTTATAGCATAGCAACAAGATGTGAACATTACATGTTAACATGATTTTAATGTGATACAATCACTTACTAACCTTATCTGTGTAGTTACATCTGATATTGGAGTGGTGGTGGCGTAGTGGACTAAAGCACTGAACTGGTAAGCAGAAGGTTGTTGGTTTAATCCTCACAGCCACCACCATTGTGTCCTTGAGCAAGGCACTTAACTCCAGGTTGCGCCAGGGGGATTGTCCCTGTAATAAGTGCACTGTAAGTCACTTTGGATAAAAGCGTCTGCCAAATGCATAAATGTAATGTAAATATTATAACTTTTTTGCCATGATGACACAACACTAGTTAATTAAGCAATTTTATCACACTAAGATCATGTAGAACTGAAATTTGTATTACACTAAAAACATGTTACAGGAATAATGTTTATGTCTTGTGGTTATACTTTTGAAACAGTGTGTAGTTTAATGTTTTTGGATTGGCCCCATTCACTTCCATTGTAAATGCATTACTGTAACCATGTATTTGCTTCTTCTTTTTTTTTTAATAAATAAAGGACGAGTTGGAAATATTTTCTGTGGTAATCAGCATTTTACTACAAATGCTGTCGATTGAACCTGGAACATTACTTTAAGATGTCTTTTCAGGGATACAAAATATAACTTTTTTCTTAAGTTATAAAACGAGAAGAAAATCAGAATACAGAAATCTTATAATATAGACCAGAATGTTGATAGGGGGTTTTTTTACCTACAAAGAGAGAACTTTTTTAGTGACCAGACAGGTCTAGCTTATAAAAACAATGGAAAAAACAAAGATATAGAATCTGACAGAAATGGCAAAATCTCACGTCTCAAATATCGCAATATCACATTTTGCAACACTTCTTGTCTTTAAAGCCTGCTTTGCAGAAGGAAGAGAGTGGCCGGAAAGCATGGGGCCCCTTAGAAACATGCTGTGCCTTTAAGTGACATGAGGATGTTGTGATCTCACTGAACATCTTTGCAATAAGATCACACCACTTGATTTTCAACACTGCTCTGAGTGTGTTTACTGAGGCAAAATTGAGTTTTGAGCACTCAGATGACTACTGAGGTCATAGTCACTCATACACCTAGGGTTTTCTGGCACTTTCTTTGTTCCCTCTTTATCGGGGGTCTTAAACATTTCAGCAGGCAAATCCTGTTGCACAGCGGACACGTAAGTGAAGTTGGTGAGACTTGTGGCTGTCCCATACACCTGCCCATCCCACATGTTTGCGGTAAGCTGGTAGGGTACCATCAGGGATGAGGGAATTGTGACTTTAGGGCTAATGAATGAACAACTTGGATCCTCTACACTCGTCAGCCAGGTTTTCCCTGCCATGGTGGTCCGCATGTCTGAAATCTCGACATCACACCAGTTACACTCCTCTATCCTCAGTGTGTGGATTTTTTCACTTGCCTTGAATAGAAAAACAAAAGAATGAAACTGAGTATCCAAGTACACATGAAGTGCTGTTCACATTTGCAATCCAATTGACATGTGTAATCTTTCTGCAGGAAATAGAATGTAGGGTGGGACTTGATTATATTATTTAAAATACCATACCAGAATGGAGGAAGGTGGTTGGAGGAAAGAGGTTAAATATTAAGAGGGAATCGTAACATCATCCAAAAAGTAAGGTGGAGTCAGTTATTTATTTTTTTGTTATTAACATTTTTATTGATTCATAAATTAACACAAAAAATACAACAACATATATATAATGAATCAAACACTTTAAACATTAAACCCCCACTATATCCCCTCCCCCTACCAAACTCTCAACCCACTCTGACCCCCCCAGCGAACACTCCTGTGGTCAATACAATATAGACACACACACAGAAAAAAACCCACAAAACTAAAACAACAACATAAAATAACATACAATAATCAAGTATAATAAAAAAAAAACTAAACTCTAAATTACTCCCTCCACCGCCCCTCCACAAGATTCCCTCAAAAATGCTAAATAATTTCCCCATTTCTTATTGTAAGATTCCCTAACCCCCATCCTTATGCTCGACCCCTCCTCGAAGGCAGCCACCCTCCCCATCTCTGCGCACCACTCCGGGAACGAGGGTGCTCCATCCGACTTCCAACTCCTCAAAATAACCTGCCTACCAATCATCACACTGGTCAAAACCCAGTCCTTCATGTACTTATCCTCCAAATCCATGACCTCCCTATCTCCCAAAATACAGAGTCTGGGGCAGAACGAAGAATCCTTGCCCACACTCCCTCCTCCAATAACAAATTTAAATCTTCCTCCCATAATCTTTTGAGAGAATTTAAAGCTCCATCCCCCAGACTCTGAATTAACGGGGAGTAACACACTGATGCCTCATGACCCTTCCCAAAAGCAGCAATCACCACTTCCAGAGTATCTGCCGCTCTAGGGGGGTGTATGCTACTCCCAAGGCGGAGTCAGTTATAACAATTTTATAAAAGACTACAAAGAGGTTTTATAAGTCTATTTTTTTAACCACTTGTTAAAGTAAATGTAGAACTCCCCTGAGACACGGAATACAATATTTACAGTAATCTCCTCAAAGACACAGCATCTTAGCGCTCGCTAGCATTGTCTGAAGTGAAACAGTAGGGGGCATCAGTGTGCTTGCGCTGGCGTGCTTTACACGGCAAGATTGCAAGCTAAGTCTGCCGCCCACCGCATCCCATGTAAAACCGCCTAAAGACAAATTGTCTATAAATGGACATTATGTAGTACTGTGGCTACTCTCCCTAGAAGTGGCCATCCAGCCAAGATGACTCAAAGGGCACACTGCAGAGCGCTTAATGAGATTAAAAAAATAACACTATAGTGACAGCTAAATACTTGAAAAAATTACTGGAACCTGTTCACACCAGACATCCTAAGAATATAGCTGAGCTGAAGCAGTTCAAACCTCACAAGCAGCACGGCATGCAGGGATCTCAAGACAGGTTTTTCAACGTTTCAACTGCTTTTAACTAAACATAGCATCCTAAAAATGTGGCATTTATGATGATAAAAACCAGTAAGATGCTACAAAAGTGTCCGTCTGACCACATAAACAACAATTAAAAATAGCGCGGACAGAACGCAAGAGCGAGTCCTCCTGCGAGAACAGGATAGACTGACACGATTGCAAAATGGATTGCTGTTGACTGTAGGCTTATGTTAAATGATATGGGAATAAAACAAACATATTGACTCCTAAAGCCACTTTTTGTATTACTTTTCATATTGTCTAATCAATGCTTTACTCGTCTGCCACAATTATGCAATATCTTTAAATCTGAATTATTATATTTATTAATAATTTGTTGACAAATTTCTGATAATTTTGTTATTAATTATAAAAGTGTAACATCCAAAAGTTGACCATCTTGACCTACACAGATTTATTCTGTAAGGGCTTTAGAATGTTAAAGGAATGTTCTGGGTTCAATACAAGTTAAGCTCAATTGACTGCATTTGTGGCATAATTACAACAAAAAATGATTTGACCTGTCCCTCCTTTTCTTAAAAAAAGAAGAAGCAAAAATCAAGGTTATAGGGAGCAGAGACGTCATTTATGTGTGGGACGGGTGGGACATGTCCCTTCCGCTTTTTGCATTTGCCAATTTTTTGATATAGCTTTCGTCAGGTAAGTGTCTAATGCAGAAGAAACATCTCCAGTTTCTTCTGCATTAGACACTTACTGCAGGAGTTTCCATTTCGTTTGTGTGTTAGAATGAGTAGCGATCCAGCGCTGAAGTTTGATGTATAGATCAAGTTATCCAATTAATTATGTGAAATATTTATTGGAGCTTTTCAACTGGTCATGAAGAATGACAATTTTTAAAACAGTAAAAGATTATTTGACATTAATCCCACATACAGTTGAAATCGAAATTATTCAACCCCCCCAAGACAGTAAGGATTTACAAAGGTAAGCTTTTCTGATGACCCAGAATTTTTTAACTTTCTATATCAGTTGAGTGACACATTCAAAGTCATAGTGTGAATATTTAACCTAATATTTCTAAATAGCAGGATTTTTTTAAAATACAGCCATGTCATAATCATTCAACCCCTACTGCATGTAGCTGTTTCTTAAATATGTAAGGCTACACAAGTAATTATTTTAAAACAAAATTAATTCATCAATCTGCAATGGCACTTATTTAAGTTTGAAAATTTAAGTTTAGCGTTGTAAGAAAAATGTATTTCTATGCAAAAAATGCAATTCAAAATAAGATGTCTCAAAAGCTAATAGAGGAGATTATTTCATTACACAAGAAAGGTCATGACTAAAAGTGCATTACCAAGGCACTTCAATCTCCAATAGACAAAGTTGGCAGCACCATTCATACATTTTTTAAATATGGTACAACAGCAACCTTCTTGGGGTGTGTAAGAAAGCAAAACTTCACCAAGGGAAATGTTGACTTGAATATTCAAGAAGTAATTAGTAAAGACCTGTGGAGTCCTGGAAGAAGGTTTTATAGACGTATGACACTAAACTGAAAATGAGTTTTAGACCCATGGGTCAGCAGTACATCTGGAGTAAGATGACAAGGTGATGACAAGAACGACACCATCCCCACAGTCAAGCACGGAGGTGGGTCAGTCCTGTTATGGGGTGTTTTGCGGCTGCAGGAAACGGCTATCCTGACTATGTGACTGACACCGTGGATTCTTTCAGGTATCAGGCCATTTTGGCATGAAAAATGTGATGCCTTCAGTGTGTAAATTGAAGCTCGGTGATCACTGGACTTTCCAGCAAGACAATAACACCAAGGATACATCCAAGTTGTCCAAAATCTGGTTCAGGGATAGGTCGTGGAATGTCCTTAAATGGCCCTTTCAGTCCATCATTAAAATCCCATTGCAAACCTTTGTTGGGATTTCAAGGAAGTGTCCGACGCCTGAGAACACTTAACTGAAATATGTATTTGCTGTTATTAAAGATAAAGGATGCTCCACATATGATTGACTTTGGGGGTTGAATATTGTTGAAATGACATTTGTGGAGAGAATTAGTTATTTTTTAATTTACAATTTGGGTAAACTGAACTCTTTGTTCTCAAAATCACTCAAATGTGTATGTGGCCAAATGGCCAATTTTTGGAGGGTTTAAAGGCAGAAATCTAAAGCTTATAATTTTATAAAAGATTTTGCATTAATTCCTCTGTTAAAACTTGTGCATTATTTGAGCTGTAAAGTTGTTTATATCGTCATTTTAACAGTAATTTTAGGGTTTGTTGACATAACATCGTCATGGCAACTAAGTACACTTTACACAGAAAAGGTTAGTATGTGATTTTATCACACTTAAATCATGTTAACACGCATATTGTTTAGGTCTTGTGGCTATACTTTAGTGAGAATTGTAACATTTACAGGTTGGCCCCATTGACTTCCATTGTAAGTGCCTCACTGTAACACAGATTTGTTTAAAGGAGGGGCAAGTCAAAATACATTTTTGTGATAATCAATATTATGCCCCAAATGCTGTTGTTGATTCAGCCTAACTTGTATTGAACATAGAGTATTCCTTTAAAATCTGTTAAGGGAAGACAACTTTTCATTTTATCTGTCCAAAAAACAAAAAAACAAAAAAAAACGTCCTCTAACTAATTTGATTAAAAACATTAGGGATTGACAGCCCTAACAGTAAGTAGATATAATAAATTATAATAAATTACTTCATAAAGATCCTCATCCAGGTCCAGCGCTTTTATGTGCAGAAAACCGATTGCTTCCTCAGGAATGATGCTGGAAATGAGTCAAAATGAAGAAGAAGAAAGAGTTGTCACTCTTGCAACAGGTAAGAACTGTATTCTATCACCTGACAGCAAATTATATTCTTTAATAAGATTAGCAACTTACATTTTTCTATAAGCACACAGACAAAAGCAACAACCGACCAATACCATGAGGGGAATGAAAATCCTGGCCATTAGCAGATAAGCTGTGGAGAAAATGTTTCCATTTGCCATTATAATTCCACTTTATGAAATGGATAAAGGCCTATTCATACCAAACGTGCATATTCACCAAATACATTCAGTGTGAACAAGATTTTAAATGGAAACAATGCATTCCTATGGAGATATTCACATCTTGGGATAAAAAAAATATCAGTCGACAGAATGAAGTTTGAGGGTGTATTATAAGTTTGCAAAAATCCAAATCATGAGCTCTTCGGCGTACATCGTTTTCTCCTCTGTGATAAGCAGGCCAGCATGTAAAAGAGCAAATCAGTGCAACCTCTCGTACTGGAGTTCATCTGCTTTTTCTATTACCCCAGTGAATATTTGTTTCACACTCAGTGTGAATACACAATTTATCTGCGATTTGTTTTGCTTTTTGCATTTAGTGTGAATAGGCCTTCCATAATAAAATACTACTCAAAACCTTGATATCCACATAGAAATACCATGTTTTAACCTTAAACTATTTCTTAATAGTAAATCTGATTTTAGCACTATATATTAATCAGGACCTATGAGATCCGAGCTCACAGTTTTTTCCGGTTCTGAAGGTTCCGATGGTCTCCAGTCCACAGCCCACAGATGTACAAACTGCCAGGCGAAATGTATATGGCTGGTCCTCCTGTAGATCACTGAATGTAAAAGACTTGATATGAGGGTCGTCTATTGACTGTCTATAGGAACCTGCAATAACAGACGGGAAGGTAAACATGATATAAGTATAAAACAGCTCAGATACTAAGTGGTGCATATCAAAGGGAGTTAAGAAATGGCATATAATATTGAAATTGTCCAAACATCAAGCTACTAAAGATTAGTGGCTAAACTGTTGTGTTTAAAATACATTTGAGCTAACATTTTCATTAGTTTAGTTAGCTATACTACAAGCTTTAAATAAAAAAGTATCCAACTATTTATGTTTAGTTATGTAAAGTAATATAAAGGAGGGTGCAAAATCTTTTAAATGGTACATGATACAGGCCAGTGTGAACCAGATTTGAGATAGACTGAAAGACATGTTAGAAAAGTGCATTTAATTATTGTATCAGCTTGCTTGGTTGTAAGGCTATGTGCACATACCGTGACATAAAAAACAACGATGAAGCATTTTGTCACACTACAATGCTACAGTAATTCTTGGCAAAAGTAACTGTTAACTAGACAAATTACATAAACTTTAGTTTACTATTTAGTTACTATCAAGCTACTGAAAAACGTTCTACTTTAAATAGTTTCTCCTCAACACAGATTTCTATATACATATTAAAGAACCTATATTAGAAATGTGCATTTTTTATCTCAATTCTGTTAGAGAAACTGAAGAGATGTTAATTCTAATTTAGAGCAATGTAACACTTACTAAGAGCGGAGACGCTGTCTGAATCTCTCTGTACCGTAATCATATATCCTGTGATGAATCCAGTGTTATTCAGGTCATCTTCATTGAAACTCCATTTCAGGTTTATAGAAGAACAAGTTACACTTGGATTAAGGTCCAGTGTAGGCAACTGGGTGGGTTCTTTAGAGTACAGACAGACAAATCTTGTTCATATGTGGACAAATGTGAATTAATACTTTAATGCCAATGTGATTCGTTTGAATTGAAAGTTTTAAGAAAGATTGTGTGTTCTCTCACTTTGTTCTTCCAAATATCCAATCTGTTTCTCATGAGGTCTGTGTCCCTCAATGGTACATCCGTAGATAATGAAAGTGTATCTAACACCCGTTTTGAAATCTCCTGCAAAAACCAGTGTTTAATCTAATTTTACTGATAAGAAAGGATAAAGAAAAGAAGTAAGGAAAAAGGATGGAAAAAGAAAGAAAAATGAAAAAAGAAGAAAGGAAGAAGAAAAGAAAGAAGGAAAGAAAGAAAGAAAAAAGAAAGAAAAAGAACGAAAAAAGGAAAGAAAGTAAGAAAGAAAAAGAGGAAAAGGAAGAAGAAAATGAAAGAAAAAGGAACAGGAAAAAGAAAGAAAAAGAAAAAGGAACAGGAAAAAGAAAGAAAGAAAAAGGAAAAAGAAAGAAGAAAAGGAAAGAAAAAGGAAAAAGAAAGGAAAGAAAAAGGAAAAAGAAAGGAAAGAAAAAGAAACAGGAAAAAGAAAGAAAAAGGAAAAAGAAAGAAAAGAAAAGAAAGAGGGAAAAATAAAAGAAATAAGGAAAGAAAGAAAGAAGAAAAGGAAAGAAAAAGGAAAAAGAAAGGAAAGAAAAGAAAGAGGGAAAAATAAAAGAAATAAGGAAAGAAAGAAAGAAAGAAAGAAAGAAAGAAAGAAAGAAGAAAAGGAAAGAAAAAGGAAAAAGAAAGGAAAGAAAAGAAAAGAAAGAGGGGAAAAATAAAAGAAATAAGGAAAGAAAGAAAGAAAGAAAGAAAGAAGAAAAGGAAAGAAAAAGGAAAAAGAAAGGAAAGAAAAGAAAAGAAAGAGGGGAAAAATAAAAGAAATAAGGAAGGAAAGAAAGAAAGAAAGAAAGAAAGAAAGAAAGAAGAAAAGGAAAGAAAAAAGAAAGAAAGGAAAGAAAAGAAAGAGGGAAAAATAAAAGAAATAAGGAAAGAAAGAAAGAAGAAAAGGAAAGAAAAAGGAAAAAGAAAGGAAAGAAAAGAAAGAGGGAAAAATAAAAGAAATAAGGAAAGAAAGAAAGAAAGAAAGAAAGAAGAAAAGGAAAGAAAAAGGAAAAAGAAAGGAAAGAAAAGAAAAGAAAGAGGGGAAAAATAAAAGAAATAAGGAAAGAAAGAAAGAAAGAAAGAAAGAAGAAAAGGAAAGAAAAAAGAAAGAAAGGAAAGAAAAGAAAGAGGGAAAAATAAAAGAAATAAGGAAAGAAAGAAAGAAAGAAAGAAAGAAAGAAAGAAAGAAAGAAGAAAAGGAAAGAAAAAAGAAAGAAAGGAAAGAAAAGAAAGAGGGAAAAATAAAAGAAATAAGGAAAGAAAGAAAGAAGAAAAGGAAAGAAAAAGGAAAAAGAAAGGAAAGAAAAGAAAGAGGGAAAAATAAAAGAAATAAGGAAAGAAAGAAAGAAAGAAAGAAAGAAGAAAAGGAAAGAGAAAGAAGAAAAGAAAAAAGAAAGGAAAGAAAAAGGAAAAAGAAAAAGAAGAAAAGGAAAGAAAAAGAAAAAAGAAAAAAGAAAAGAAAAAAGGAAAAAGAAAGAAAGAAAGAAAGGAAAGAAAAAGTAACAGGAAAAAGAAAGAAAAAAGGAAAGAAAGAAAAAGAGGAAAAAAATGAAAGAAAGAGGAAAGGAAAAGGAAAGAAAGCAAGAAAATAAAGATAAAAAAAATAAGGGAAAAAACCAAGAAAGAAAAGGGAAATAGATAGATTTATAACCTGCTTTGAGGGATAAGGATGTCTGATTAGCAGGGACACTTTTCCACTTTAAGGTGCAGGGGAGCGCACTACCCAACATGCACCATTCAATAATGTAGTCGCACGTGGTGGCAGAGTCCTCTGACCACAAAAGCTGGAATTCCTTTGCATTACCCATAATCCTCTTCTCCTTCATCATGCCCCCTGCAGCAGTAAAAGAGCCTGTTAACTCACAGAGATAACATTTATCTCACATTTTCACCATCTCAGTCGTACACGTATGCTGCGTGACGTTAGGCCTACTTGTCATGTTTTGTTAACGGACTAAAGTTATTTAGTGACACAGTTATTCTGATCATTTTGTGATCAGACGTCGTGTCTGGGATTAAGGTTGAAAACTGAGAAACCATTCTATTATTTAAAAAAATATCAGAAGCAAATGATTTTCATGACTTTTTATTCCGTTATTGGTTCTTGAACGTGCATTATTTTACCGATGCTGACAGGACAGCGTGCTAAAATATACAGTGTTTCCTGCCCTGCCATTCAGCGGCACAGCAACATCACTACTAAATCAGCAGCGTAATAAATACAGTAATGATATGAAAATATGAAATGATCTGGGGCCGTATTCACAAAACATCTTAAGGCTAAAAGTAGCTCCTAACTTGCCGATTTAGGAGAAACTCTTAAAAATATTGGCCGTGTCAGTCCTAATTTTAGGACTCCTAAATTTTTGCTCTAAGAGTATTTCACAAAGTGTTTTAGTGCTAAAACCAGCTCCTAAATCTGTGAAAAGTTAGGGGTAGTCAAGAGGACTCCTAAGTCACTAAGACCAAATCACAAACAATCTTAAAATGGCTGTTGCCGGCAATCCGCCTCGGAACGTAAACATTTTAGAAACTTTTCACGATAATGAGCTTTTAAAAAGGTATCGCCTTAATCGCGAGGGTATTATGAGTGTAGTAGAGCTAGTCAGGGATGCAGTCACTTCACCAACAAATAGAGGAAACTCTTACCTAAGAACTTTTACTGCTATTTAGGAGAACTCTTAGTGGTAAGATAAAATGTTTTGCGAATACTGCCCCGGATCATTTGGTAACAGGCTGGTAAAGGCAGTAAATCCAATAAGAAATGCATTTTTTATTTCCAAATATTTCTTCAACAAAAGTACTAAAATAATAAATAATGGAACTGTTAAGGAACCATAATCAATTAATTCCTTACATTTCCATCCCTATTTGGGAATGTACAAAATCACTTAATCACTGCAATAAAGTGCTGAAAGTGTGCTCGACTGCCGACACATTTGATCAAACTTTTACGAACGAATAAGTGTCATTTTTTAAACAAAATTCCAGTATTAACGTGATGTTAATTGCGCCAGGCATATAGTTCTGAGTTTTGTGAATACCGTGCAGTAAGCCTAATTTACATAGAATGGAGGCGTGTTTGCTCTGTAAAGAATGACATTGACCTAATTTGACTATTAATGACACAGCAGCACTAAACCTGCACATTAAGTGCCTGGTTAGACTGGATTGCGGGTGGTTTGTAAATAAGACGGTAAAAGACAAGTTTGGTTGCACGAGATAAACCTCTTTTACCTGTATATGCTGACGGTATAGTGATGTGCGATGGTACAGATAAGCCCATTTGAGTGACAGCCTTCACGGTGATGTCACACATATGGACATCAATGGTTAAATCCACCGGTGAATGTGTGAAGTTCGTGCACACACTCTTCGGTGGATCTCTGTGGCTCATACACACCTCATAGACTTCGATATTTGACTCTGAATCAGTGTTGACCTAAAAAAGAAGGAAATAAAATAGAGTTGAACTGTGTTGTCATCTTCAGTCCTGTTGATTTAACAAACCAATCAATGTGCAGATTATGTAAAAATTTTAGATGTATTAGTGGTAGCAGTATACATTTTTGCTCTGTCCATAATTCAGTTTTATTACGATTCTGTACTTAACGATACAATGCACAGACAAAATCTGAAATCTGGTCATGAATTGGAACAATTTTTAATGTAAACATGCTCTACGCAAGTATGTGAACGCTAACAATTCTAGTCATTAAAAGAATAGTTCACCCAAAAATGAAATTTCTCTCATCATTTACTTATAATCCATATAATGCAGGTGAATGGTGACCAAAACTTTGAAGCTCCAAAAATCACATAAAGGCAGCATAAAAGTAATCTATATGACTTCAGTGATTAAATCCATGTCTTCTGCAGCAATCCGGTCAGTTTTGGGTTTGAACTGATGAAAATATAAAAAAAAAATGTCACTATAAATCTTGACATTTGTAGTGTCCTTGATGAATTCAAGCTCGATTACACTTCCTAGTGCCATCTAGCACTCTGCTTGGAGCATCAAAATTCTGGTCATCATTCCCTTGCATTGTATGGTCCTACAGAGCCGAGATATTTTCTAAAAATCTTTGTTTGTGTTCAGCAGAAGAAAGAAAGTCATACACATCTGGGATGGCATGAGGGTGAGTACATGATGAGAGAATTTTCATTTTTGGGTGAACTATCCCTTTAATTACTTTGTAATAATCCTCCGTAGCTTTCAAATTAAATATGGCGCCTCATGTGTTCTTGCATGTCTCAAGAGTCCAAATATGATTGACATCAAACTTGTCTCAGTGTGTCTAACAGCACTATATTTGATTTGAGCGCTGCAGCAGAGATCTTCAAAAAAAAAATTCTTCAGAAGACTTGGGATATGCACAAGTCATTTGAACTTCTTTTATGATGCTTTTATTGTATTTTTGCCCTTTTTATTTTTCTTCTTTTTTTTTCTTTTTTTTTGACAGATGTTATGAAAAGAAAACTTGTTCAGAAATTCTCCTTTTGTGCTCTACAGATAAAATAAAAGAATACAGGTTTTGAACAACACAAGGGTGATTAAATAATGACAGAATTTTCATTTTTGGGTGAACTATTCCTTGGACAAAATGTTGCAAAGGGAAGCTTACAGTGTTCCACAGAAGTGTGACAGTGCGATTGGGATGCACTGATTCACTGATTCGTCTCCACAGATCCAGTGTCACCAAAGGCTCTGCAGAGAAAAATAAATAAAAAACAGACAACTTGGAATCTCTTTTCTCTACAGCTTCATTCAGAATGCATGTGTCATAGAGAACATACAGTACACATTATGGTGGTAACAATGTTTCTCTGACCCCTAGCTTACCTGTAACAAATGGCCTTAGTAGTGTCCATCGGCCCCAGTCATTTCCTTGAACAGCACAGCGCCCCCTAATGGAGTATTGTGTGCTGGGCTGCAGTTGCTGCAGTTTGAATGTGTAATGTTGCACTGAGTCAGCACCCTTCTTTTGTAACTCCTGTAACAAGAGCACAGTATGGGACCTCAAACAGGAAGTGTCTCAGCATTGTTACAAATGTACAAAAACGAAAGGTGCAAACAGCTCTGTAAAGTTTTTACACGGTAATGAAACGAAACTCCCTCCTGTCATAATTTTGATGCTTTCACATGATTCGCAGAAATCACAAAAGGGCTCTGAGGTTCTGCCTTAAAGGAATATTCCCGGTTCAGTACAAGTTAAGCTCAATCAAAAGCAACTGTGGCATAATTGTGAATATGACAAAAATTAGTTTAGACTTGTTCCTCCTTTTCTTTAAAAAAAAAAAAAAAGGAAAAAATCTGGGTTCCAGTAAGGCACTTATGGAAGTGAATGGGGCCAATTCATAAACATTTACAAAAGTATAGCCACAGGACGTAAACATTATGCAAGTTAACATGATTTTAGTGTGATAAAAATGCTTTATAACCTTTTCTGTGTAAAGTATTATCCAATTTACACTGTAAACACCGAAACACTAAAACAACTGTAAAAATGACAATTTAATCAACTTAACAGCTCAAATAATAAACAATTTTAAACAGAAATTAATGTAAGTGCTTTTATAAAATTATAAGCTTCAAATTTCTGCCTTTAAACCCTCTCAAAATTGTGCCTCACTGTTCATCGACCAATTCACGGCCAGTCTGTCCGCACAGACGCATCGCAACAAATTCACGACCAGTCAGTTCGCACAGATGCATCGCAACCAATTCACGACCAGTCTGTCCGCACAGACGCATCGCAACCAATTCACGACCAGTCTGTCCGCACAGACGCATCGCAACCAATTCACGACCAGTCTGTCCGCACAGACGCATCGCAACCAATTCACGACAAGTCTGTCCGCACAGACACATCGCAACCAATTCACGACCAGTCTGTCCGCACAGACACATCGCAACCAATTCACGACCAGTCAGTTCGCACAGACGCATCGCAACCAATTCACGACCAGTCTGTCCGCACAGACACATCGCAACCAATTCACGACCAGTCTGTCCGCACAGACGCATCGCAACCAATTCACGACCAGTCTGTCCGCACAGACGCATCGCAACCAATTCACGACAAGTCTGTCCGCACAGACACATCGCAACCAATTCACGACCAGTCTGTCCGCACAGACACATCGCAACCAATTCACGACCAGTCAGTTCGCACAGACGCATCGCAACCAATTCACGACCAGTCTGTCCGCACAGACGCATCGCAACCAATTCACGACAAGTCTGTCCGCACAGACACATCGCAACCAATTCACGGCCAGTCAGTTCCACAGACGCATCGCAACGAATTCACGACCAGTCTGTCCGCACAGACACATCGCAACGAATTCACGACCAGTCTGTCCGCACAGACGCATCGCAACCAATTCACGGCCAGTCAGTTCCACAGACGCATCGCAACCAATTCACGACAAGTCTGTCCGCACAGACGCATCGCAACCAATTCACGGCCAGTCAGTTCGCACAGACACATCGCAACCAATTCACGACCAGTCTGTCCGCACAGACGCATCGCAACCAATTCACGACCAGTCTGTCCGCACAGACGCATCGCAACAAATTCACGACCAGTCTGTCCGCACAGACGCATCGCAACCAATTCACGACCAGTCTGTCCGCACAGACACATTGCAACGAATTCACGACCAGTCAGTTCGCACAGACACATCGCAACGAATTCATGACCAGTCTGTCCGCACAGACATATCGCAAGCAATGCTATTTCACAAAGCTAGTCATCTTTTGGCAGGGTATGGCACTATTCACGCACTTTGTAAGGGTTTCATTTTTGTGTCATATACAGTTATATTAATGCAATTTACAAATATTCTGCTTCTTTCAGGTTCATTCACATTGAGAATTAATCATTCTAAATTGAACTATTAGTAGTTCTCCATTGGGGGGGATATAAGTTTTAATTAGGTTCTAATTTCTTTTGGGGATTATAAATCTAAATTAGGTCTAATTTCCTTTTTGGTGTAAGCTCCTCTCCCCTGCCGTCATCGCCTTCCGGCAGGATCTGATGGTTCGAGCAAGTATCCTGATGCTGAACCGTAGGATGGGGCTTACACCAAGGGAAACTAATCTATAACTAACCCATGTTATTCCATATTATCGAGTTCTCTGAGAGAATGCTTATGATTTTTTTTTTCCTGTAGGTTTAGTTTTTCTTAATTTCTAAGAATATCATAGTTAAAATATGGTTACTATAGTAAAAACATGGTCAGTTTTGTGGTTCTTGTGATTCTACTATAAATAGTTAAACTATGTTTGCTGTAGTAAAACTATGGTTAATTTTCATAATGGATGGATTAAGGTATTGCGAGGGAAACCAAAACTTTTTGTGAGGAAACTTAAAACTATTGTGAAGGAAAATAAAACTATTTAAGAAAATAAATGTCCTACCTGTCCTCGAAGGGGCTATGTAGTATGTAGAGTATGCAACATGTTTTGTGTCCCCTAGCAAAATTGTGCAATCCCTCACAATTTTTAAATTAACCATGGTTTTACTATAGTAATATTGTACACATGTTGTTGTTTTGGTGGAAAACATGGTTTGGATACAGTTAGCCATGGTTTTTCTATAATAACATTGTAGTAACCATCATTGTAGTAACAATGTTGTTTTTTTTTTTATTTTTATTTTTTTTTAGTAAGTAAGTAAAGCTTTATTTATATAGCAGCTTTTAAAACTTCTTTATAGATGTTCACTGTGGGAATGGAGGCATGGATGTGTATCTGTCTGCAGGAGAGGGAGAGCTGTAAGGCTCGTCACCTAGGCTGTCATTATCTCTAACACCTGTGTCTTGTTATAGTGATGGCAGAGGAAGACCTAAAAAGCCTACGGACGTGGCAGTAGGCAGAGAGAGAGAGAGAGAGAAAAGAGAGACTGTTCCTGCATCTGTAGTAGTATGACACATTTGTGTGTTTACGTAGCTACTGAGAGCCCTTTCTGTTTGTTTTTTGAGTGACGCTGAAGAGTAATAAAATACTTATGTTGACAGTTTGCTGCCTCATGACTCCACCATTGCTCAATTTACGAACCTGTTACATTCACAGACATACAATAAAATACAACTAAATTCTATTTTAAAAAAACATAAAAAAAATAGAATTTAGAAATTCTAGAATTAAAAAATTTGACACTGTTGACCACAACATTCTCCTAGACAGATTGGAAAACTGTGTAGGGCTGTCTGGGTTGGTCCTCAGCTGGTTCAGGTCATATCTTGAAGGGAGGGGTTACTATGTGAAAATAGGCAACTATGAATCTGAGTGGACATCCATGACGTGTGGAGTCCCACAAGGCTCAACTCTTGCACCGCTCCTGTTCAACCTGTATATGCTCCCACTCAGCCAAATTATGAAAAAGAACCAAATTGCGTACCATAGCTATGCAGACGACATCCAGATTTACCTAGCCCTGTCGCCAAATGTCTACAGCCCCATAGACTCTCTGTGCCAGTGCATTGATGAAATTAACTGTTGGATGTGCCAAAACTTCCTTCAGTTAAACAACAACAAGACAGAAGTAATTGTATTTGGCAACAAAGGTGAAATTCCCAAGGTGAACACATACCTTGACTCCAAGGGCCTAAAGACTAAAAATAAAGTAAGGAATCTTGGTGTCATTTTGGAGTCAGACCTTAGTTTCAGTAGTCACATCAAAGCAATAACTAAATCAGCCTACTATCATCTAAAAAATATAGCAAGAATTAGATGTTTTGTATCCAGTCAAGACTTAGAGAAACTGGTTCATGCATTTGTCAGCATTAGGGTGGACTACTGCAATGGACTCCACACTGGTCTTTCCAAAAAAAAAAACATTAGACACCTGCAGCTCATTCAGAATGCTGCTGCCAGGATTCTCACCAGAGAGCATATTACTCCAGTCCACATGTATCTACACTGGCTTACAGTTACATTTAGAATTTATTTTAAAGTACTCTTTTATAAATCACTCAATGGCCTAGGACTTAAATACATTTCACATATGCTTGTTGAATATAAACCTAACAGACCTCTCAGATCATTAGGATCAAGTCAGTTAGACATACAGAAGGTTTACTCCAAACAAGGTGAGACAGCGTTTAGCTATTATGCCACCCGCAGCTGGAACCAGCTTCCAGAAGAGGTCAGGTGTACTCCTACAGTAGTCACATACTAAAGTGTAGACTGAAAACACATCTGTTTAGCTGTGCATTTATTCACTGAGCACTGTGCAGCACTAACTGATTGCACTGCATCATTTTATTTCTGTATTATTATTTTTTTTTTAATTATTATTCATTTTAATAATTTGTACTTTATAAATTTATTTTATTACTTTTTTTTCTTATTATTTAGTTCTTAATTGGTTTTAAAATGAACTGTATCTTGTATTTTCTTTATCCTTTTATGTAAAGCACTTTGAATTGTCATTGTGTATGAAATGTGCTATATAAATAAACTTGCCTTACCTTGCCTTCAAAATAAAAAAAGAGAATAAATTATAATTAAAAGAATACAAATAATAAATTGTATGATAAAAGAAAAGAAAATGCATAAAAAATGATAGTTGTAACCATGACTGTAGGAATTAAGTTTTGTTTTGTTTTTTGGTGAAAACCATGTTTTGGTGGAAAACCATAATTTGGATACAATTAACCATGGTTTTACTACAATAACCATAGTTTAACTATACCTTAGTACCCACAATATTATTATTTTTATTACCATAGTTTTCCTGTATTTTTACTATTGTTTCATTATGAAAATCATGGTTAAAATATGGTCAATGTAGTAAAACTTTAGTAATTTTGTGGTTATGGTTTTACCACAAATATTAAAGTTGAACTATAGTTACTATAGTAAAGCCATGATAGATTTTGTGTTTAATATAGATTTACTACAAATACCATAGTTAAACTAGGGTTACTGTAAAACCATTGT
Organism: Myxocyprinus asiaticus; assembly: GCF_019703515.2. Taxonomy (NCBI): domain Eukaryota; kingdom Metazoa; phylum Chordata; class Actinopteri; order Cypriniformes; family Catostomidae; genus Myxocyprinus; species Myxocyprinus asiaticus. The sequence continues at coordinate 5,881,573 of NC_059346.1, read as the reverse complement.
TGATTTATTGTGAGGGGACTCCAAACATTTGTGAGGGAATGCTAAAATAATTCAGAAAATATATTCCCTCCCTATCATCTACAAAGTTATGTACAGAAAGCAGGTGTCTTGAGACAAGCTTTTTAAAGTTGACATTCTTTTTTTGTACCTGACATGGCATCTAAAAACAGGGCGCTCCTATGCGAAATGCAGAAAAAACAGCTGGATGCCACGCAATGGTCAAAGACACGTTTACATAGAAAAATAATGGAAAAAGGGCACAGACTGACAAAAAATGCAGTGTGAATGGCCCCTTAGAAGGCAGCTACCTATGTAGGCAGTCAACAGCAAAGCAGCTCAACTGAGCTAATATGCACCCAATATAAATATATATGTAAAACCTGTATTGTTCCTCCCGGATCCAGTTCAGTCTGACAAATTAATGGAAGTCCTGTGAAACTCCCATTCAACTGTAGAACCACCACAGCTTCCAGCACACCGGCAGTCACTTCAATATGCTCCGAAACTGGGAAAACTGGGATGGGTAAAAAATAACACACTTCAGGCCTGCAGAGTATAAAGGCATACAACAAAAGTGGTACATTGCAAGATGCTGACACCATGCTGCCTCCAAATACTGAACTAAGTCATTTAATATAGGCATAATGACAAATTATCTTAAAGTACTCTCATTACTAGGACAGTAACCTAAAGGAATATTTTGCATTAATGCACGTAAATGGCTGGAGTGCTCTTGATGTACATAGACCTTTCGTTGGCGATTTGTTTTGCTTTTTCATTTGCTGTTGGTGTAAATGAGCCTTGAGTGTCTTACACATGGTCACAACGGTATATTCATTGTTTGAATCTACAACCTTTTGGTTAATAGCCCAGATCTTAAACACACCAATGCTGTAAACTCTGTTTTTATTCACATAACATTAAGCCAATCTGTATTTTATCCTAAAGATGTATACTAGTCCATGATGGTCTTATAATATTATTCAAACAACTTTAGAACAAACTTTGACTTTTTCAACTTTTAGTGGTACACATTCACCTCTGTCTATGATATTGAATATGTAGCTCTCTTTCGCTTCCCCCAAACTATTGGTCACACACAAGGTGATGTTGTAATTGGTCTGCTCTGGGTTAACTCGAAAACCACAGGTTTTTCTATCCAGACTACAACTGACAGACTCGGAGTCCCTGATCAACAGAAGAAAACGAAGTCAAAGTGAGTTATAAACAAATCAACTGTCAAGTAAATTCTAAAATAAGTATAATAACAACAATCATTGTAGCAATCAAATTCATGACTGTGAATTGTCAGCTCCCCTTTCTTTATGTCTTTTATCTTAAAGAGATAGTTCATTTAAAAATGAAAATTCTCTTATTATTTAATCACCCACATGCCATCCCAGATGTGTTACTTTCTTTCTTCTTCTTAACCCAAATGAAGATTTTTAGAAGAATATTTCAGATCTATAGTTCCATACAATGCAAGTGAATGGTGACCAGAACTTTGAAGGTCCAAAAAGTATATAAAGGCAGCATAAAAGTAATCCATAAGACTCCAGTGGTTAATATCTTCAGAAGTGATACGATAGGTGTGGGTGAGAAAAAGATAAATATTTAAATATTAAATTCTCCTCCCTGCCCAGTAGGTGGCGATATGCACGAAGAATGTGAATCATTAAAAACAAAAGAAGAATGTGGAAATGAAAGTAAAAAGTGGAGATTTATATTAAAAAAGGACTTAAATATTGATCTATTTCTCACCCACACCTATCATATAGCTTCTGAAGACATGGATTTAACCACTGGAGTCAAATTGATTACTTTTATGCTGCTTTTTTGACCTTCAAAGTTCTGGCCACCATTCACTTGCATTGAATGAACCTACAGAGCTGAAATATTCACTTGTATTCAGCAGAAGAAAGAAAGTCATATACATCTGGGATGGCATGAGGGTGAGTAAATGATGAGAGAATTTTCATTTTTGGGTGAACTATCCCTTTAAAAATATGCCCAAACCCTGAAGTATACAAAAAAAAAAAAAAAAAAAAAAATTACTTGTGTGACCTGGTACTTTTCAAAGTATATCAAATATGCTTTGAAATCTTACGCCATTTGTTAAGTTCTGCTGAAAACCACCAGATAACCTGGAGTTTCTGCAAATCTGTGTTCTTTAGTTGTGATGAAATGAGACTAACCTGATGAGTAATGTGTACTTCCTTTCATGTCTGCCAACTAAGTTAGAAGCTCTGCCTGATTTCCAGGAGCAAGAGACGTATCTCATGTCTTTGGTCTCACATCTAAAGTCCTGGGGTTTTTCTGGAGGGACTGAGTAAGGTTTAGCAGAACATTTTGCATCATTTAAACTGCTTAGAAGAAAACATTTCTATTTATAATTGATTCCATCTTGCACTGGACAAACAAACCAATTTAAGCCAATGTTGCATTTTAGGGCAACTGAATATAGTAAAGGAATGCACTTCAATTGTCATTTCATATTACTTTCATGTCAAATATTTACAGAGACAAGCAGGTGGGGTTAGAATTACTCTAGAACTCACAGGTGACAAAGTTTAAAGCAACGTCACTGTTCTCATCACAGTAGAAATTTACACCAGGCAATTTTGTGGCTTTGATGTTTTCCACTCGAATGGCTTTGACTTGCGGGCTTATGTTGATGACTTTGTAAGCTGTGTTGCCAAAGAACATCGAGGTGACATGGACGTCTTTGGAATAAACACAGCAGAAGAACACTGTAGAGCCCTCTTTTAGCACCTGGTTATTTGGGTACATCTTGATTTTATCGTGAGCCAAGTTCACATCCCCTACAAGAAAAAACAAATGAATAAATAGAAGGGAAAACTATCCAGCCACTCTACAAATTCATTTTAGGGACAAGGGAGTAGATTTTTACATTTTCTAAAGTAATGCTTGCTCCTGCAAAACTTACAACCACGATGCTAGTGTTGTGGGTGGTTGCCAGGATGTTGCTATGTGATTGCAAAGGTGTTTGAATTTTTACTAGGTGGTTGCTTTCTTACTGGTCCAAGTCAAAAGTACCAAACAGCAAGTCTCTATTATATTCTGGTCCCTAGATATGGCTCGAGTCCCTCCTTCAATCAAAGTCTATGGGATTTCTTTCGCCTATTTTATTATCCGCCACGCAAAAATTCAGATTCCAAGTTAGATTGTTTAAGAAAGTTAGCAAACCTCTCATGAACAAGCTGCATGATTTGAGGTATCATTCATGTCTGTAGCACTAACTGTGTGGAAAAAGTCGCTCTGAAGTTTTATACTTAAGGCCAAAAATACTATGCTTTTCTGCATGCCGCTATGTCTCACGGCCAGTGTGCGTGATGAAAATTTCGTCAGTACAGTTCGCGTGAACTATCCGCGTGTTTTATCCGTAGTTTTTCTAGACACACGACCAGTCAGCTTCTGTGCACATCGTCTTCATATTAAGAAAGCCCATTTCTGCCACATAAAAAAAAAAGAAGTGCTTTGGCAAATCAAAATTATGAGATACAAAGTCAGAATTTTGAGATACTAAATCAAATTTGAGTTACTAAATCATAATTATGAGATGACTTTTTTTCTCAAAATGTTGACTTTTTCTTATAATAATGACTCTTTATCTTAAAATTATGTCTTAGTATCTCATAAATATTACTTAGCAGCTAGGGATGCACAGATATGATTTTTTGGGCCGATAAAAACAACTATTGGCCAATACCGATATTTGCCACTTGCTCATTTATTTTAACTTTTGTCATTAGATCACTGTTTTGCTTTGAACTCATCCTTTAAATTAGCAAAGTTCAAATATGCAAAAAGGTACATTAGCTAGTTTATTGTTGCATCATCAAATCATTTTCATTGAACAGGCCAACATTATAAGAGAGGCACAATGAAAGATAAAAAACTAAATACAAATATGACAACATGACATCCTTCAGAGGTTATTTTTCAATCAAATATTTCTTATAAACAATAGAACTCATATTTGACTTATTATGATAGAACATTACACATTTATTTTATTAACTCATTAACAAATACTTCCAGTTCAGTTGCTTTATATATCAATTTAACCGTTTGGGAAAGGAGGATGCAGGAACCAGAGAAGTAAACAACAAAACTTTAATCAAACAGAACATCAAACTGAAAACACAGCAACACACACACACACACACACACACACACACACACACACACACACACACACACAGAGCAGCCGTGTGTCTCTCTCTCTCTCTCTCTGGCATCTATGGCTCTTCCCTTATCTCCCTCCCACTGATTAGGTAACTCAGCGCCGGGCGTGCATCCTCACGGCCCGGCCACGCCCTCCTCCTCGTCATAATCAAGTATAAAGTTTGCTACTTCAGAAAAAGAAGCTTGTCTGCATTTTCACACTGCATTCTGTTTCTTTTATTGTCCAATCGGTCAATAATCGGTCGCTGTCGGTGCTCGTGCATGGTGCACACAAATACTTGCCTTATGTTTGTGTGAGAGCAGGAAAGCGACCTTGATTGACAAGCCAGTATTCAAGAGGATTCCCGTTTCTTTCAATTGGGATTTCTACGAGGTATGCATCAATTTGTTACATGGTGGGGGTAACCCTAAGTTCATGTGATATATTTTCCTCCAGAACTTTGTCGAACATATCAAACAGATTGGATGCCTGGTCATTTTCCTTGCGTGCCCTTTTGGCTAGCAGATTGTTCTCTGGGTGGCGCACCGCATCTTTTTCACCACTTTCTTCGCTCACATCCAGCTGTGCTTGCAGCATCATGCGAGCTCCCTGCTTTTTGTCCGTATCAAAGTAGTGATCTTTATATCTTGGGTCAAGCAGGGTTGCGATACAATAAAGAGGTTCTGAGTCAGTTTTACCAAAATGCTAGTAGTTTTAGTTTAGTCTTAAAGTTTGTAGTAAAACAATCATAACTGTGTAATTTTAATCATGCTACCTCATCTGTCAGCATGATGTCGGTGGATCACGTTCAGTCTCTTTGTACATTACGCCATTGTTTTGGTCGATGCTCGCTCGCTCGCGTTCCTATAGAGTGTGTGCACGAGCGCCAGCACGAGCAAAAGGTAGCTGGCTGCAGTTCACTTAACGGCCACAGATGTCATTAATAACAAGGGTTTCTGAATCTTACATGCTGCACCTTTTAAACAGTACCTTTTTTTCTGAAAATGAATGAATCGTCCTTTAAAATTCATTTACATGAATCAACCAAACAAACCATTTCACTAAATGAATAGACTTCCAAATGATTCATATAAGACAGAGAGAGGACAGTTTAGGAGAACAAAATATACATGAATCGTGCAAATGAACCAATTCACTCAAATGAATCTGACTTTCTAATGATACGTATGAAAGAGCGGTTTAGGAGAGTGTGTCTGATCAGATTCTTCTCCTTGTATAGTGTGCATATAAACAAGTGCTAATATGGGTAAACGTGTCTGGAAAATAATATGGAATTACATTTTTCCAGGACAGACGGACAAAAACCAGGACGATCCTAGAAAATCCTGGGTGGGTGGCAACCCTAGCTTAGACCACTATTTACTTTAGTGCTGGTCTGGTGTTGGACAGCTGGCGAGGCTTGTTAGTTGACCAACACGCTCTCAGATAAAGTGCAAACTCATTAGTGACAGTTGGGAGGTGCACAGCAGGGATGTTCAAAGTTAGGGGTAAAAAGAGGAAGTTCATGTCATAATGCAGTTTGAGGCATCAAAATTAAAAGTGATAGTAATACTACATGATAGTAATACTACTGAAAATATACACTAGAAAATGTATACAAATAAATGACCGTTTTATAAAGTGTGTGGAATAAAAATATAGATGGAATAAAAAAATGAACAGGCAGTTCATTACTCGCTTATAACTTCATCAAAAATACAGAACATAAAATATCACATACCATTACTTAGAGGAGGCGATTATCTTTCAAATGTGCCCACAAACAGGGTAATCAGATTCATAGATCATTAGATAATCCACATGAAGCACAATGTTACATACCGCCACCAGGAGATGGCGCCAAGTAAATTACACAGACTCAATAATGACTCAAATGGCACAGAATGAAACTCATTCTGTGAAATGTAAAATCTATCTAAAATCATGTCTGCATGCTATGCAAACCTTTAGTTGTTGTGTTTGCATGTGCAATTAGTTCTTATGTACAAATATTATGTTTTATTTGTTTGGAGAAACTTTTAGACACTAGGATAAATTATATTTGTAATGCTATAACTTTTGATTGCTTTTTCTCAGAAACAGTTGACATGATTGGAAACAAAAGAAAAGCAGTTTTTCAGAGCCACTTCATTTACACCCAGAGATATATAATGTCAAATCAGAAAAATAAGAAAAAAGTAAATTTTTGGTAGTACATTTTTTTGTGTGATTTTTTTTTTTGAGTCTCAGAATTTATCATGATCTATATCATTAAAAAATCTGAAAAGTTTTTTACAGTGATACCAAACACTTGACCCTCTTTGTTTTTTTTGGTCAAGTTTTTTGTCAAGTTATAAGCCTTTATGCCACTGAAACAGGACATCTTTAAAAACACATTCAGAGCTTAAAGTGTTAAATATAAGATTAATAAAAACTTAAATATTTATTAATTTAATTTTGTTAAAGATTACTCAGTTCAGTTTGATGGAATTGTATTATATTAAATGCATAAATCTTAAAAATAATCTAAAACAGTTTTTTGAGTGTACATTATGAGCATAATTTAAGTGAAAAAACAAACAAACTTCTGAATCTCTTAGTATGTCCCCTTTTTGCTTTAATGACAGCATGCACTCGGGCTGGCATGGACTTCACAAGTTTGTGCAAAACCTGATGATCCATGTTATTTTGTACAAAGGAGTTACACAGAATGTTAAATATTTCTTATCAATTTTACATCAAAACATTTCTTCATTTTAAATTTCATTAAAAAAAACTGAAACCAGATTTTTTAGCACACTGTATGTTATTTTCAGCATATATCAGTTATTGAAACCATGGCAAACTTTTTTATGCATTTAAGATTTGCTTGATCATTCACAGATTAAATTAACTTTAAATGTCCTACCATAGTTGGTTTTCCATGAACTCCAAGAGCTGTATAATAAAGGATTAGAGATGTGTCTTATTCTAACCAAATGATCTACACAGTTCAGCGGTAGTTGTGATGTCCAAACCAATGTGTGAACTGAAAACTCGGCTTCCAGTGAAACCCTGCTTACATTTATCTGTTGAAAGACAGAAAACAATTAGTATAAACACAATATTCATAGTCATAATGCATTTGGAGCTTAGAAAATATGTTGCACTCACTTTGTCGATAATATCCATGTTTTTGGTGCGTCCAACTTGTATTTCATACATCTGATTTCTCTGTATTCCACTCTGATTCATACTCCACACTATCTCTAGTCTCCACATGTCCAACGCCTGAAGTTTAATAATGCTCACCACAGTGGCGTTATCTATGGTAAATAATTTACATGTGAAATTCAAAGTTAAAATCCTCTTGGGAGAGAAAACTAATTAGTAGCACTATAATGTACATTACAGTCTCCATGTTTTACAAATTACATATTCATTTTGTAATTAATTACATGAATATTTGTAGGCCAACTTTTAAAACTTCATTTGTCACACCTTAAGACCATTTGAAATCCAAATTAACTTGTGAAGGCAAAAAGTTGATTAAAAATTATGAGAAATCTTGAAGAAGAAGAAAAAAAAAGATGTCCTTTAATCTAAATCCCTTGATGTTGATGTATAAAAAAAAAAACATAATGGACATGTTATGCTTCAACTACCCAATTACAATAGTGATAATACCAACAACGTGTGCTTACAAGCAGCTCCACAAAATGATTACAGTGTAACATGAATACTGTAAAGTATGACCAATAAATCTAAGAAGGTTCATTTAATCTGAGTTATATCTGACCTGAATAAGAATTCCACCCTTTTACATTTTCAAAGAAGATGAGAAATATAAGCGTCTTTGTCCAATTTAAAATCATCTTTGTGGATATATATTCTTCAAGCGTTCAGTCCCTGTGCTTCTATGAAAGTGCATGATGTGTCATGAACCGTTAAAGTTTTCCTCCTACTGCTGCCTTCCTTTTGAGGTTAAAAATATAATGCCAAAGACAGATTTATTGCTTGTGAGTCATAAAGTGTCAGAATATTCTTTGGTGTTGCTTTATAATGGTGAGAAAGGTGCAGAAAGGTAAACTGATGATGAATCATATGCCTTAAAAACTAATTTAAGTAATACATTTGAATGACTTTAATCTTACAGTCCACACTTCATATAAACAGAGTTCCATCTACAGGCCATTGGTGGAAATACTTCTAAAATGTAAGCTTTATGACACCAATTCTGAATATACTATAAAATAAATAGGAAAGATATTTTTAATGCAGTAAATTTATTAATATTTAGCACACGATTTTGATTTTATATTGAAATTTATATTTGTAATTGGTATTTTAAATAATTAACTATAAATGTACTGAAAAAATAGACATTTTAAAATTGCCTTTCTGTATACAGACAGACAGACGGACGGATGGACAGACGGATGGGGTGAATTATGTCTAACAGCTGTTTCCTATTTTGCAGTGAGAGCCTCAGGGGTATAAGAAGGAGCAAGATGCCAGAGGAGAGGAGGCACATAGAGTGCAGTGTGTGTGTGCTAAGCTGAAAAGCAGCAGTTTCATAAGATGCTGGAAAGTGCAATTTTTGTTATTACATTCAGTGTAAATAAACTCACATGGTTTAATGAAGCCGACTCCTGCTTCCTCCTTCCTATATACTAAAAAGGCCGTTATACACACACACACACACACACCCATATATATATATATACTACACATACACTGGTGGCCAAAAGTTTGGAATAATGTACAGATTTTGCTGTTTTGGAAGGAAATTGGTAATTTAATTCACCAAAGTGGCATTCAGCTGATCACAAAGTATAGTCAGGACATTACTGAAGTAAAAAAACAGCACCATCACTATTTGAAAAAAGTCATTTTTGATCAAATCTAGACAGCAGCCATCACTCCAACACCTTATCCTTGAATAATCATGCTAAATTGCTAATTTGCTACTAGAAAATCACTTGCCATTATATCAGACACAGTTGAAAGCTATTTGGTTTGTTAAATGAAGTTTAACATTTTCTTTATGCATTTTGGCAGATGCTTTTATCCAAAGTAACTTACAGTGCACTTATTATAGGGACAATACCCCCAGAGCAACCTGGAGTTAAGTGCCTGGCTCAAGGACACACTGGTGGTGGCTGTGGGGATTGAACCAGCAACCATCTGATTACCAGTTAGGTGCTTTAGCCCACTACACCACCACCACTCTACCACAGTATGCAATAGACTGGCATGTCTTAAGGTCAGCTTTCTCTAGAAACTCATCAGTCAATCATTGTTTTGAGGAATGAAGGCTATACAATGCTTGAAAATGCCATAAAACTGAAGATTTCATACAAAGGTGTACACTACAGTCTTCAAAGACAAAGGACAACTGGCTCTAACAAGGACAGAAAGAGATGTGGAAGGCCAGATGTACAACTAAACAAGAGGATAAGTACATCAGAGTCTCTAGTTTGAGAAATAGACACCTCACATGTCCTCAGCTGACAGCTTCATTGAATTCTATCCGCTCAACACCAGTTTCATGTACAACAGTAAAGAGAAGACTCAGGGATGCAGGCCTTATGGGAAGAATTGCAAAGAAAAAGCCACTTTTGAAACAGAAAAACAAAAAGAAAAGGTTAGAGTGGCCAAAGAAACACAGACATTGGACAACAGATAATTGGAAAAGAGTGTTATGGAGCTTAACCCCATTGAGCTTTTGTGGGATCAGCTAGACTGTAAGGTGCGTGAGAAGTGCCCGACAAGTCAGCCACATCTATGGCAAGTGCTACAGGAAGTGTGGGGTGAAATGTCACCTGAGCATCTGGACAAACTGACAGCTAGAATGCCAAGGATCTGCAAAGCTGTCATTGCTGCACGTGGAGGATTTTTTGATGAGAACTCTTTGAAGTAGTTTAATTTTTTTTTATTTTAATAGTAATTTTTCACATTATTAATGTCCTGACTATACATTGTGATCAGCTGAATGCCACTTTGGTAAATAAAAGTACCAATTTCTTTCCATAAGATTTGTACATTATTCCAAACTTTTGGAATCTGGCATAATTGGGGCAAATTATAAGTAAACCCATACATTTTCAAGTTGAACCTCTTATATTGTAGTCACTTTGAACTCCATGGTTGACATCATTTTGGTGTCAAATGGCTCAGTGGTTCTTCGCCCACGTCACGAGGCCGCCCACCCTCCCACCGAGACCCATTTTATCTCCATTCCTCACTCCGTCCATGTTTACCTTGTTGTTGATCCATAGAAATAGAACAAAACGGGTAGAATGGCAATCGCGATAAGGCCTTAAATAAATGGGCGGAACTTACTGGCCCGAATGGTGTCTCTAATTGGTCAGGAACGACTCTTCACTGTGTATTTATAACTAAATGGCCGTTAAATGTTTTCTGTGTCATTATTCAAATGTAAATTATTGTCCAAGCGGTTTCTTAAGCAACGCATAGACAATTTTGTCACGTGGTACTTGTTACTTTTCTCATCGCTGGTCAGGATGAACCAATCACTTACGTTTGTGATGACTTGATTCGCCGTGTTATTTAATTACTTTACAGAGCTTGAAAGATAATATTTCAATTTTTATGTAGGGTGATTATTAGATTTAAACGATTTACATTTCTAGTGTACTTTTAAAGACACATGTCTCCAACAAAACAAAAAACGTGCTGATATATGAATGCGTCTCAACGGAAGAATCGGCTGTCTGAGCCACTATGCGCCCCCAGTCTCGTTAAAAACAGTTGCAGAAGCTACAAGTTGGTAACGTTTTCATCCTGGTGTTTTTCACACGTTGGCCGCCTGGCTGTTGATCCGAGCGCAGTGCACACAAAAAACAGCACAGTCCGGAGGATACAACAGCGATTCTGGGAATCTCGTCCGGTTCCCTCAGTTTCGACACGCCGTCCAGACGGCCATTAAACCACACTCCTTCAGTGTGTCCAGCCTTTAAAGGATATAACTGAGTGATCTCGAAGACATTTGGATATTAACAAAATATCAAGGTAATAGTTTGGGACCGTGTGTGATTTTTTTGGTCGTTAGAAATGCTCCCTGACTATTTTGTGTCTTTTTTTTACATGTATATATAATGTTAAATGCTGAATATGAAATGTGAACGTTTGGCTGTGGAATCCATAACAATTAACTTTATTTACGAGGTTAATTAAATTACAAACAACAAACTCCGGTGTCAATATTAGACAATGCCAATATTATAATTTGACACAATTGGAAGTCATTTGCTAACTAATGTTTTAACAGAAATTTATCATGTTATGACAGTTTATTAGTTCACATTTGCTGTTTTGTCGTTGGGCCCTCCGTTATGTTTCGTCAGTGTTATTCTCAGCACGTACATGGACTTATTTTAAAGTTTTATCTCTCTCTATTTATTATTTATAAGCTGATTTAATATGATGTCGGTGTGTTGTGTTCACAGAAAAAAGTCTAGTCTGTCTAATTTTGTTCCTGGGCTGTTTTGCTGAGTTGTAGTCAGTGTTTTGATGAGTTAAATTTTTTTTTTAAGGAATACTTTATATTACTGTGTGACATATATTACTTGGTACTAGTAAAACAATAATAAAGTGTTTAAATAAGCAGCTCCACCAAATAATCACTACATCAATCATGGTATGTGGTGCTACCATGGTAAAGCAATAGCGTTGGTGTTGGGAGGGTTACTTTTTTAAATGTAATCCGTTACTTATCACTGATTACTTAACAAAAAATGTAATCAGTAAAGTGACCCAATTACAGAAATATGAAAGTAATGTAATCAGATCACTTTTCGTTACTTTCAGTTTTGGATGAGTTACTCTAAAAAATAAATTAATTACTAACTACTAATTACATCTTCTATAGTGTAATTAGATTACTGTACTAATTACTCCTTTGTCTAATTACTTTCTAAAACCCTGATCAACCTCGACCAGATGAAAAACACAAGGATAGACATGAATCTGTTCTTTTAATTCTTTCAAATAAATCATATAAAATCAAATAAATTATTTATGAACTGGCCAAAGAATTTAAAGGGGCAGCGTTAAATTAGAAAACATATATTTTAACATTAGACGTTAAATTTTAAATTCACTATTGTTTTATATAGAATTGTAATATAATCTATACAGTATTTAATGCAATTATATCAGTAACGGTAAATTACTGAAAAATTAAAGAGTAATCCCTTTACTTTTTTATGAAAAAGTAATTTAATCACAGTAATTAATTACTTAGTAATGCATTACACCCAACACTGATTACTTTTGGATTACCACAAGGGCACATATTAGGGATGGGCATTTTGGTCATTTTGTCTACTCGAGTACTCAGACTAATTACTCGTCGAGTACTCGAGGGGCAATGACATGCACATAACTGTGTATATAATAACATGTCTAACATACGTCTTTGGCTGCTGCATTGCGTCTTGTTGTTCCAGTGTATCGTCTATTCTTTATTAAAGGCTGCTATAAAATAATCTGTTATATAATGCATCATATTTTGTCATTATGTGAAGATTCGCTGCCCAGTTCTCGCGCGTCTGTCTGTTCTTCCTTCAGGTTATCGTAGTAATCTTAGTTAACATGCACCAGTTTTTTTTAGTGACTGTCTGAACCGTCTATTTTCAAATCATGGTTGGATTAACAGGAGATGCCATAACGGTCACGTTTTTAATATTCTTGTTAAGTTGAAGTTCGGTTTTGAAGACGCTGCATTCTGTTCCATTTAGCTGCGCTCTGTCAAAGTGTTTGAAACACTTGCCTGCTGTATATGCGTTCAGTCCGCTGCCGTACGCCGTGTGTGTGTGTGCCCAAGTGTTCGCTCCTGTGGGGAAAGCCACAATGCTCCGTATTGTTGTTGCTGTGATGATTCATGAAGCGTTACATTCAACTCGGAGAGTCTGAATTTCCACCTTTCGACTGGGGAAAGTGCAACAGAATTACACATTATGTCGGACTTCTAAGTTGGAAACTCCTGTGGAAATCTTCAACTCCCATTTTGACAAGATGCAGGTGTGTGTCACGTCACTTTAGGGCAGGGGGGTTTACAGTCAGTGACAAACATTCACTTTTATTAAATAATGTCCATTAAGGAGTCGAAGTTCTTACATTAAATGATCATAAAAACATGTTTAGCAAATGTTTTGCAGAGACAGGTGTTCAAAACTTGGTTAATTACACTCTCTTTTGGTTATCATAACGATAGCACTGCAGGTCGTATATCAGTTTAGTTGCTATGAGATGTCTCTGATAATCAATGTACCCCTCAAAATCACAACGTAATCTCAAAATTAAAAATAAGCTCCCTCTTTGACGTGTGTGTTTAGTTATCAGGTAATTGTCACTGAATTTCGAATTAAGTGAAAAGTCACATCATGACTGATAATTGCTCCCACGTCTGAGTACTCGAGTACTTGTGCCCATCCTTAGCACATATGTAAATAAAGTCAAGATCAAATCAATATGATCTCTAAAACTTTAAATTATGCCATGAATGCAAACAAAACATGTTTGAGTAATATTATGAGTACTGTTGTAGCTGTTATTATATCTAAGGAAAAGAAACATGTACACTGCACCCTACCAAGAAAACAGAAAATGAGCTGTTAATGTAGAGCAACTCAGTATTTTTAAAGAAATCAGGTCAGTACTCTGTCTGCTACAGAAAAAAAATTTCTCAATTTAAATCACATTTCTCATAAAGCATATATGATCAGAACAGATGCACTGAATTATGTTTTGGTTAACATTAAACTAAATCTGACAGGATATACCTCAGATTCAAAAACACTGCAAAGTGTAAGTCTACCATGTATTGAAGTTAGTGTGTATTGGCAATTGTAATTTGCTTTGATAAATTGAGATTATTAGCATCGGACGATAACAGTACCATCTTGACCGATTAATGAATGTCTAAACTTCCTGCAAACTTCTTGTTTTCAGATACTTTTCTTTTAGTGAATAGTGCATAAATAGTGTGTAAAATGAAATGTTCATTAATTTCATACATTGAGTATGTCATATATAATATGGTAACATAAATACAGTATGTATAAAGTATAACAGTTTAAGTATATACAGTGGCAAGAAAAACTATGTGAACCTATGTGAGGAGTGGTGGTGTAGTGGACTAAAGCACTGAACTGGTAAGCAAAAGGTTGTTGGTTCAATCCCCACAGCCACCACCATTGTGTCCTTGAGCAAGGCACTTAATTCCAGGTTGCTCCAGGGGGATTGTCCCTGTAATAAGTGCACTGTAAGTCACTTTGGCATCTGTTAAATGCATAAATATCAATATAAACCCTTTAGAATTAGCTGGTTTTCTGTAATAATTGGTCACAAGATGTGATCTCATCTTCATCAAAGTTACAAATATAGACAAACACAATGTGCTTAAGCTGACAACACACAAACAATTATAATCTTTCATGTCCTCATTGAACATCCCATTAAACATTCACAGTGCTGTGGACAAAGTAAGTGAACCCTTGGATTTAATAACTGGTCGATCCTCCTTTGGCAGCAGTAACCTCAACTAGAGATGCAACAGTTTCAAGGTTTCACAGTACACCTCGGTATTAATGCGGACGGTTATCTTACCGTTGAAATCTTCTCATTGACGGTATAGCATGAATATAAAGACAGATTTTTTCAGAACTTTTCTAAAACCTAAATCAGTTTAATTAAGACAGAATCAGCATCATAAACTTAGCGAGATAAAATAAAACTGCGCCTTCCTCATGTTCGACTGTCACTCAATTTTAAAGGTGATACAAGCGCAGCGCATCATGAGCACATCAGAAGTGCAGCACATGCGGACGCAGCATGAGTGCAGCACAAGCGCATCATAGAGACATGTCCGAGCCTGAACCTTTATTTCCGCCACCAAAGCGGTTGAAGTCCACTGTCTGGGATTACTTTAGGTATGTTAAAGACCCACGAGGCACCATCAATGTTGATGGTTACCCAGTCTGTAAAGTTTGTCACAAAAAAAGTAGTGGTGCACCGATCAGGAAATTTGAGGCCGATACCGATCTCCGGTTTTTTTATTTTTTTTTAAACACTAGGATCGGCCAATACCGTTTTTTTTTTTTTCTTAAAGTGCCCTTTGCCACACTTTTGTTTGATTGACACAGAGAGCGCTCATGTTAAAGAGAGTAAAGCTAAAAGCGCTCATGATCGCTCAAACAGTCTATATCGCTCAACACAACATCTGATTGTCACGTGTACTCAGATTTGTATTTGCATGCTTATTTGTTGTTTAATTAGTTTTTATAACCATTTGCAGCCTCTTTATCCTCTTCCTGCTCACTGTGCAGCGAGTCAGAATTACTATCGTAATGACTCTAGAAAATAGGCAACTTAATATTCATACACGTGTAATTCTTACACAATTTTAAAAACAAAATGGCAGGGCCTGGGTAGCTCAGCGAGTATTGATGTTGACTACCACCCCTGGAGTCGCGAGTTCGAATCCAGGGTGTGCTGAGTGACTCCAGCTAGGTCTCCTAAGCAACCAAATTGGCCCAGTTGCTAGGGAGGGTAGAGTCATATGGGGTAACCTCCTCGTGGTCGCGATTTAGTGGTTCTCGCTCTCAATGGGTCGCTTGGTATGTTGTGCGTGGATCGCGGAGAGTAGCATGAGCCTCCACATGCTGTGAGTCTCCGCGGTGTCATGCACAGCGAGCCACATGATAAGATGCACAAATTGACTGTCTCAGTAGCAGAGGCAGCTGAGACTTGTCCCCCGCCACCCGGATTGAGGTGAGTAACCGTGCCACCACGAGGACCAAGTAAGTGGTGGGAATTGGGCATGCCAAATTGGGGAGAAAAGGGGATAAAAAAAATGGTATATTCATGTGAATTACATCATGTCTGAAAGTTTAAATTCCTGAATGCTTAGAATTGCCAAACAACTCACCCTCCAAAGGCCACTCTGTCATGCTTCCAGTGCTGAGCAAGCGCTCATTCATCAGAGTTACGGTGTATGTGTGATTCCATGCGTGCTGCTAAAAAGGTCGGCCCTGATTATAGGCACGATCGGTTGATCGCTGATCACGGATTTAAGATGAATATCGGATAATTTCAGTCAGTGGCTGATCGATCAGTGCACCCCTAAAAAAAGTATCGGCTCAGGCGGGAAACACCTTAAACCTTAAGCACCATTTCCATGAGCACCATCCCGTGGAATTTGCGGAGATGAATGTAAGTGGAAATACAGTATACAGGACAGTAAATTATAGCACCTGTTTCATAAAAACACCGGATTTAATGTAGTTTTACACCATTTGAAATGACTAGGTAGGCTAAAGTTATGTTTATGCTTTCTGTCACATTCACAAATGCAGCAAACGGTTTTAAGCACTCATTCAACATTACAATGCGCCATTTGTTTGTTCATTTGCCTAAGTGCAGCGCAACAGTAGGCCAACAATGTGTTTGATACTACTAATAATATATATGTTTTAATTGTAAAACATAGTACTAAATAGGGTTTACAAAATGCATGGCTTTTGGTGTGCAGGAAATTGACAATGAAACTGTGGCAGAAAATAGACAGTATTGGAAAAAATGGCAATAAATAAACTGCAAATGAATAATATATATTTAGTACATATTGTTTTGAATTAAACTAAATCACAAATGCAACATATTACTGAATGCATACAAATGCTTATCTGAAGTGTTAACCTGGGCAATAATCATTTTTTTATTATTACAATTCAATTTCATAAATCATAAAATAACAATAACAACAATATTTTTTTGTTCTAATCATCTGACTACTGTACATGTTGCAAATTTTTTTTTCTTTATCTGTTTAAGATCATATTTCATAACCAAATATTCAACTGCTAATAATATTATCAATGCACCTCAAAACCGTGATACTGTGGTAATTTTTGTGACAGTTATCATATCGTGAAAATGTCACACCGTTACACCCCTAACCGCAACCAGGTGTTTCCAGTAGCTGCAGATTAGACCTGCACAACGTTCAGAATGAATTATTGGACCATTCTTCCTAAAAGAACTGCTTCAGCGCAGCCATATTCTTAGAATGTCTGGTGTGAACGGCTCTCTTGAGGTCATTCCACAGCATCTCTATTGGGTTAAGGTCTGGGCTCTGAATGGGCCACTCCAAATGGTGTATTTTCTTTTTTTTGAAGCCATTCTGTAGTGGATTTACTTCGATGTTTGGGGTCATTGTCCTGCTACATCACCCAACTTCTACTGAGCTTCAGCTGGCACACAGCAACCCTGACAAAATCCTGTAGGATATCTTGATAATCTTGGGGTTCATATTTCCCTCAATGATGGCAAGCAGTCCAGGCCCCAAAAGCAGCAAAGCAGCCCCAAATCATGATGCTTCCTCCACCATATTTCACTGCTGGGATGATGTTTTCATGTTGTTATGCGGTGCCCTTTTTATGCCATACATAGTGCTGCGTGTTCTTCCCAAACATTTCAACCTTAGTTTTATCAGTCAAGGTGGTCTTTGGCAAACTTAAGGTGTGTGACAATGTTTTTATTGGAAAGCAGCGGCTTCCTTAATGGTGTCCTACCATGGACACCATGACTGTTTAATGTTTTCCATATAATAGACTCATGAACAGAGATGTTAACCAGTTCTGATGATTCCTTCAAGTCTTTAGCTGTCACTTTAAGGTAGTTATTTTTTTTTTACCTTATTGAGCATTTTGCTGTGTGCCCTTTGAGTCATCTTGGCTGAATGGCCACTTCTAGGTAGAGTATCTTGTCTAACTGTGGACAGATGAATATCTAAGCTCTCTTCACTTTGTAACCCTTTCCAGTTTTATTCAAACAACAATTCTTGATCATAGGTCTTCTGAGATCTCTTTTTTTTTGTGAGGCATGGTCGACATCAGCAGATGCTTCTTTGAGCAAATTCAAAATGTTTGAGTGCTTTTTATAAGTCAAAGTAGCTCTAACCCACACCTCCAATCCCATTTAATTAATTGGTTGCCAGGTTTGCCAACTCCTGACTCTAGCTTTTGTTGATGTCTTTAGCCTATGGGTTCACTTACTTTTTCCACAGCACTGTGAATGTTTAATGGAATGTTTTTAATTAAGACATGAAAGATTATAATTGTTTGGGTGTTGTTAGTTTAAGCACATTGTGTTTGTCTATACTTGTGACTTTGATGAAGATGAGATCACATTTTATGACCAATTACTGCAGAAAACCAGCAATTCCAAAGGGTTCACATACTACTTCTTGCCACTGTAGATAATATTTAGGCTTAAAATTAGTATTAGATATCGTCTTTTGAGAAAAAAAAAAATAAAAAAATCCCTCGATAAACCACTACTTTTGAGCAAACAATAAAAGGACAGTTTCCACTGATGATATACCTTGGCTTGCACAATTCATTGTGTCAACTGCGTGAGTCAGTGAGTAAATGATTAATTATAAATGTGTACACAGTGTCCTATGAACTATAAGTAAACAGAACCGACAGTCTTTTTCATAATTATTTATAAAGGACTGTTTGATAACTATGCCATAGATAGTTACAATTATATGTTGTCACCGTCTCTCAAATTATTCAGAGGATATTTTTAGCATACTGATAATATTTGTTATTTACTTCATGTTGTGTTTGGCAACCCTTAAAATTTGCTGTAAGACAGCGTATAGCCCTTATTTACCATTTAGTTAGTATTGTGTTTTCCCACTTGCTTAGAGGTGTATGAGTCTTTTGAATCTGTGACTCTCATTTGAAGAGAGCGTTTTGTGTGAAGTAAGAGGAAGGAGCCCCACCGCCCCCGCTGGTATATACAGGTTGCCATTGTTCTCAGCATGTGTAAATGAATCTCTGTCTATTCATGGCTCAGAAAAATAAACAAAAATGATGTCTTGTCAGAATACCATCTGAGTTTTCATGGAGATCAAAGGAATATTCTGCACTACGGAAATGAGCCCAGATGCTGCAGTTTCTGTAAAATACTAAATTCATATGTACATGTCTAATATATAGAACATAATCTTTAAAGCAGAGACCCATATTTAGACATTTAGTTCACAGTTGAGTAGTTGTTCTTCCTGGAGAAATGTTTAGATGCAATTGTTATACTTTTCCATTAGTAAACATTAAAGAAGGAGGATTCTTTACAGTTAGACTTTTTTGGGTTTTTTTGTTTTGTCATTTGTTTGATTTGGTTTGTGATTTTTAATTTCAGTGAATGTTTAAAATAATATGTGTCATCAATCAACAGTGAACTCAAAAAAGTCCAAAGTAAATATTTAGTTGAATACTGCTTTTTTCAGTTTTCAATTAACTGTTTTTAGTTTTATTTGTTGTAGCTTATTTAGTGTACATTTTTCAAGGTTGTTTCTGTCACCCTAAAATTCAGGTCCTCATTGTTTTTGTGGCTGAAAACACACCTGTTTTTGAAAATGATCTAGTTTGATTATTGTGTAAAAGATGTTGTTCCCTTAAAGGAGTGTTTAATATAAGTTGTTGTGCTGTAAGCGGTTTATTTATGGAATGGTATGCAGAAATTTGTCCTACTCCCTGAAAGATATCACTGAAATAAGTGTCGTGAGATATCTCAACTGTCTCTTGTGACAGCGCTATACTATGTAAAATTACACAAAAATTTTGTCCACGGGCGATGGTTTTAAAGTTTTTGCCTGTCAATCATTTTGTGTCACGGTACGCAAGTAGGGAGGAGGACCCAAATGCAGGAATGAGTCAAAATAAATGATTTTATTAAACGAAAAACAAACAGGAAACATAAAACTCTCATGAGGGAGAAAACTGGTAAGAAAAAAAAAGAACTAAACATGATAAACAAGATAACAAACCAGACGAAACATACAAACGCAGGTCAACAGACATGGGAATGAAACGATCTGACAAACACAAGAGGAAAGGGAGGACAATATATACAGACAAGGCACAAGAGGTAACAGGTGAAGACAGTCAACATAATGAGGACTAAACTAGGGGTGAGGCCAGAGGGAACGAGGGGCGGAGTTGGTAGAGTACATGGCAAACGTAAACATTAGCCTAGACCATGTGCTCATACATAAACTCTGACAAAGACAAGGGCAGACAGAGATGGATCATGACAGTACACCCCCCCCAACAGATGCTTTTGCCGTCCTCACCCAACAGGACTGATGGATTGGACCAGGAGGGCAGAAAGCAGATCGAGGAGGGGGTGGGTGGAGAAGACCCGAGGAAAGGAATGGGCCAGGCCGAGGGACAGATGACAGACAAGGGAGGGTGGGTTGGGGAGACAAGGGGGATGGTCTGGGCCAGGTTGTAGGTTGACCAGAAGGCCATAGCAGAACCGGAAAAGGACCCAGAGACCTGGATGGACCGGGGAGGCCAGGACAGAGCCGGGGGATAACCCAGAGACCTGGATGGACGGGGAGGCCAGGACCGAGCAGCTGAGTTCAGCACCGGAAAATCCTAGGCCACTGGACAGATGGGGTCGGTGGTGGCTACTGGGCAGAGGTCAGACTGATTAGGGGAGGCTGCGGGTGAGGTAAGAGGTGGCACAGGACAGGTCAGACAAAGCTGGACCCTGAAGGGCTGGACAGACTGGGTAGGGGCCCCAGAGGACTGGACAGACCAGGCGTTGACAGCCGGAGGGGACTGGGCAGACTCGTCAGTAATTGTCGGTAGGGGACAGGACAGGACTGTGTCAGACAGGTCGACGACCGCTGGGGACAGGACTGAGTGAGTGGCACCCACTGGGGACTAAACAGACTGAGCAACAGACTGGTAGCTGTTGTCTGACAGGTGCTGGTTACTGGGTTGAGCAACAGACTGGTGGCTGGTGCCTGACGACTGTCTGACTGAGCAAAGGGCTGGTCGACGGCAGCTAGGTACTGGACAGGATAGTCAACGGTCACAGGGGACTGAACGGGCTTGTCGCAGGTCACTGGGGGCTGGACGGGATCGTCAATGGTCACAGGGGACTGGACAGACTTGTCAACAGCCACTGGGAACTGGACTGACTCATCAACGGCCACAGGGAACAGGACAATCTCGTCGACAGTCTTAGGGAACTGGACAGACTGAATGATTAAAGGGAACTGGACAGGCTCGTCAATGGCCTCAGGGAACTGTACAGACAGCGATTGGGGAAAGGCCTCCATGGCTGGGAGTGCTGGTAGGGACTGGGAAATGGCCTCTGTGTTTAATTTTTTCTGAGTTCTCTGTTTTTAAAGGTTAAAATTTTATCATCAAAAAACCTGTCTAATCAAATGAATTCATGGAACTTAAATCAGGCAAAATGAAACAGAACAATTATATTTCAACATGCCATTGCATTATTTTTATCAAATGAAATGCTTATACAGCACACTGGAGTTATTATTATTTATTTATTTTTGCCATATACATTTCTGCACAGTAGGGCATCACAGTATAAATGAAATCATTGATAAAAAAACAAAAACAATTCAGTATTGCTTAAATATAATGTAATTATTATTGATATATTATTTATTACTACATTGAATTTGACATTTTACTTTACAGAGGTAATGTATTTCTGTAGCAATTTCTTTAATATCACACATCTACTTAAATTGAGCTTTTATTTTGGTGGGAAACTGGATGAGGCACTTTCAGTTTTTATGTTTTTGACAACAGCTTCACACCACCAGATAAGCAGTTTGCTATATAATTTGCTTAAAAAAACGCAAAATGTTGCGATTTAATTAGCTAAATCATATATAGTCTGCATGTGCTGCATGCTTCAAGGTTAATAAGCACTCTGCTCTCTGTCAACTACACACACACACACACACACACACACACACACACACACACACACACACCTCAGTGACGCACATGATCATAATGAGATGTTTTCAGCAGCGAATGAACTGGCTACACAAAATTGCTTTGAAGTGCGCAGCTTGGTCCCTGTCATGATTAATGAACAGGGTTGGGGAGTAACGAAATACATGTAACGGGAATACGTATTTAAAATACAAAATATTAGTAACTGTATTCCACTACAGTTACAATTTAAATCATTGGTAATTAGAATACAGTTACATTCAAAAAGTATTTTGATTACTGAAGAGATTACTTTGCATTTTATTGTCATTTGTTTCATTTAATATTTAGTCCTTTCAGATGGAAAACATTTATACATACAAATGATGTGATCCAAAGTGCATTTGAACAGCGGTGAAACACTTTCTTATGATGTGTTACATTCATACGAGCAGACAGAGAAGTACGTTTGAAGTAAGTTTGGAGCAGAAGAAATAGAAATAAACCTTGTGTAAACTGTCAGCTTTACGTTAAGCTAAAATGCTATCTCTAGCCATTTTACATGCACATGTTACCAGGCACGATCATATTTTTTTATCAAGAAAATTCATGTTGGATCATAATTTATTTTTTCTAGTAAGATCTTTGATATTAGGGCAAAAATCGTATTCTTGATAATAATTTTTGTATTGTTTTCCTGTAAAAATCTTTAAAACAAGATCAGTTTGATTTATCTTGTTTTAGAAACAACACTGCATAAGATATTTCGGTTTTTCAGAGAATGTATTTTTAACGTGTATTTTGTCTTACTGTACAGGCAGAGTTTTTATAGTCAAAACAAGTGAAAAAATCGACCAGTGCTGAAGACGTAATCCAAAGTATTTAGAATACGTTACTGACCTTGAGTAATCTAACAGAATACATTACAAATTATATTTGTAGTGGAATACATTTAAAAAGTAACCCTCCCAACCCTGTTAATAAATAATCATCTGATTGCGGTTATTTGATCTAACCGATTATTGTGCACTACAAATTCCAATCACATCTTAATGCCCAAATAAGGGAATTTTAAGGGAAAATATAAATGCCATCAACACCATACCATTTGTTTGTAATTCAGTTGAACTCAGAGCGTCACTGTGCCACACCTTGTACGTCAGCCAGAGCAGTTCCTGTCCGGAAGAGTCTCGTGAAGTGCTTCTTAAGCGCTCTAATGTGCGCTCCGAAAACAGAGGCTTGCACCAAACTATAAAATATAAACTTTGATGGTAAGTGTAAAGCGCTCAGGCTTCACTTTAATTTAACAATCGTGTAATGGCAAATGTTCCTGGTCAAAGCGGGTTCATACGCAGTGTTAATGACACGCAGTGACAAAGATGAGATGCACGCTTACTCTATTTCTGTGGAGTGATAAAATGATGAAACAAAATCTCAAAGGTTTTGCTTAATGAGAACTAATGGCTCGTGGGTTTAATCAAAGAGCATTAAAATGACGTGAAAGAAATTAGGACAAATATTTTGTATTGTATAATATAATATAGTGTATTATAATATAAAATTGTAGGATATGATAAAAATATATATTTTATATATTTTTTTATAAAAAAAATTAAATGTTTTTGAGTTCCAAAAACAACAGTGTAAATGAGTAATTGACCAAAAAGAGACATATTTTAAGTATTTAGAAATAAGTTTTTAAATCCCTATAGGGAAATAATATATCCCTATTTTATGATTTGAGAAAATTAATCGTCATAGCCCTAAAATAATCGCAATTATTTGTTTGACAATTAATCGGCAGCCAAATGTCATAATCGTGACAACCCTACACATTGTGCACATGCAGACTGTATATCTATTTAATTAAATCTCAGCCTTTTGTGCTTAAAGATTCATCACACTAGGGCATATCATGATTTTGATTAGATTAATTGTTCATTTATACATACATATTATCCCAAATAGCCTATGCCAATTTCCATGACTTTCTGGATTTTATAGTTAATTCCATTTTTATGACTGGATTCCGCATTTCTGTCCGTGTTTTCCGCAAAGCGGAAAAAAAAGCAAATATCGAATTTACACTTACAATGGAAGTGAATGAGGCTAGTCCATAAACAATATATAATAAATATACACTTTCTAAAATGTTAACATGATTTTAGAGTGATAAAATCGCTTCCTAACTTTGTCTGTGTAAAGTTATATCCAATACCAATATGATATCCAAAGATTTTTGCCTTCTTTTATAATAAACAAGGAATCGAAATAGTCGAAAGTCGAAATATTTTTTGTGGTAATCAAAATGATGTCACAAATGCTGTTAATTGAGCTTAAGTTTTAGGTAACCCAAAACATTCCTTTGATTTCGTTTAGCTACATTTTGTTAGTAACATGCAATGTGTAGATAACTTGTTCAAATGGGTAGCTTTTAGCTGTAGTTTAACTTGTAGCTTTGCAAACTACTAAGTTTCAAAGTAGCTCCTCAAACACTGGATATATTGTTTCCAGGAGTTTTACATATTACCCACCATACAGGCTACCATCACAAACACTTGATTCCAGTAAACTGCTAATATTTGGGCATGCGTGGGCTGTTATGTTTTGGTGATCGGAGTCATATGAGGAATTTATGAACAATGTGGTAACCTCTCAGCAACCATAAAAACCACCTGTTATTTCATGCAGCCTTGAATAAGGTAACTTCATGTAGGTGATGCAAGGAAACTCTTGTAGGCAGTGAGCCGATGTTTTGTTGGTTAAAAGGTATTGTTTTTTACAAGACCTTGTTTCAGGAAAGAAAGGATGTTTTTCTGTCTTTTCTATGCTTTACAGCTCTTTGCCCCCTGGCAGTTCACAGCCCTTTGCAATATTAATACGATCTGTTTGTGTGACAACGTTATGCTTTCAACCAAAACAGCAAACAAGGTCTGCAAACACATGTAACACAGTACATGATTGGACATTTCATTTTCTTTTTACCCTGCAGCACTTTGTCTTGTGACCTGATCTGATGTCAATCTGATCCTGTTCGCCAAGGTTATTTGCTATTTGGTGATAAAAACTAGCTACATGTGCTTTTCTCCTGTAGTATATTAAAACTAGTCTTTTGCCAATGCAAAACTCACATCATTATGTTAAACTGTATTTCTTGTTTGCCAGGGCATTTCTTAATGGTTCCTAAGGTGTTCTGAATGGTTCGGAGTGCTGCTTTGTTGTTACAAAGGTCAGGACCGATGCTTCCTTTACACGTATTACACAGTCTGTGTAGGGCTCCAACTCCTTAGTGGGGCACCAAAAACTCCATCACGACTATACGTTTTTCAAGGACCCGATAGCAGTTGCCGAACTGAGACGATCGCCTCGCAGCTCGCACATGAAATCATTACTCGGTAGTGCTCTATATTTGCACTGACCTCAGACCTGTATACACCTTTCCTGGGACTTGGCATGGATCAAAAGTATTTTTTGAGGTTTTTCTTGATATTGTTTTATGGGTGTTTTTCCATTCACCGACATTGTTTCCTCCCGCTGCTGGTCACAAATATGGCAGCTGCGGGGAAAATGTGACGTCACTGAAACAGGTCAATACAAGTTGAGCTCAATCGATTGTATTTGTGGCATAATGTTGATTACCACAAAAAAATAAAAAAAATAAAATACAACTCGTCCCTTCCTCAAAGCGAGAGCAAAAATCGAGGTTACAGCGAGGCACTTACAATGGAAGTGAATGGGAATTTGTTGAATTTGTTGGAGTGTTTAATGGCAGAAATGCTAAGCTTACAATTTTATAAAAGCACTAACACAAGTTTCAGCAGAAAAATTCATGTATTATTTGAGCTGTAAAGTTGTTTAAATTGTTTTTGTGGTCAAAATTGGTTTTATATAGGATATTAGTTGTAAAATTGGTATAACTTTACACAGAAAAGGTTAGTAAGCGATTTTATAACACTAAAGTCACGGTAACACATATTGTTTAGGTCTTGTAACGATACTTTTAAACCCCATTAACTTCCATTGTAAGTGCTTCACTGTAACAAAGTTGTTTTTTGCTTCTTTCTTTTTTTAGAAGAACAGACAAGTCTAAATGAATTTCTTTGTGGTAATTATGCCACAAATGCTGTCAAATGAGCTTAACTTGTATTGAACCCGGAACGTTTTTGTACGTAAGTCTAAGGGATTTCTTTCACCCATTTTATCGCAAGCTGAAAATTCAGATTCATAAATGTCTTGTCAACTAAGGGTGTAGATTTGATTTGAACATTGAAGGGGTTGTATTGTGAAGCAGGGGTGGGGGGGTTGTACTTGCTAGTCATGATTATCATTTATTCTATTAGCAACAACAGTGTTTTTTTTTTTTTTTTTTTTTTGACATTGCCAATTTTGTTTTTCATCAAAATATTTGCTTTCAGTTTTTCTTTCTGCTTGGCCTCAAAACAGTTTCTTTTCTACATACATTTTTTTTTCCCCCAAGTGTAGTGCGTCTCAGACTGGTTTACAGGAAGAGTGAAATAGCTTCAGTTTCAATATGAGGTGGTGTCTGGAGATTTACTTACAGGAGGGACTGCATTTCGAGGCCTGTTTAAACTTGCTTTTGGCATTGTATATGCAGCTAACCCCACTCTGTGGCTTGCTGTCTTTTGTGGGGTCCATTTTGATTTCAAGTAGACTTTGAAAGAATATTCAGAGTTAAATACTGTACAATTTAAGATTAGATTAAACCTCAAATAATGCAGCTTGTTTTGGGGTTGGTGTGCTTGTACTTTTCTAATCAATTGCACTTACAATCCTATAGACTCAAACCTGAATATCTAGAGACTCTTTTGACTTGGGCCAGTATGCAAAGAAGCCACCTTGCAGAAACATTGCAGTATCGCTTAGAAGACCTTACCAACTGGATAGCAACGTTCTGGCAACCACCCAAGCATCGTGGAATTAAGTTTTGCATGGGCCAGTGCCACTCAGTTATTGTTACTATGTGTTTTCTTTTTTACAGCCTTTATACAGAAGTTGCTTTATTTATCAAGTGATGTAAATGAATTCTTCAGCCTGTAGGAGCTGTAGCAGTGTGCTAATTTAAGCTTTCTTAGGAATGCAGTGTTAGTTTTCCATATTTGCGCCTTCATGAATTCACTTCCATGTTTGGTATGTCCAGAACTGATAAGAAACCAAATATTGTTTTGGCACATTGTTTTTGCTTCAGTTTTCTTTAGTGTCATTCAGACTGTTATCAGATCAAGTATGAAGGTCATACCAATACCATTAAAAACAACTGAAAGTATTGTATCCACACAAGAGGGCTTGTATTATCAGGTCATAAACATTCTAATATAAGTGTTTTAATTCAGATTTTTAATGGTTATGGTTGGATGATAAAAGCAGATCAGGATTGGAAATTGAGGATTTTCTCAAATAAACCAGCTAATGGGAAGTAATCAATAGGGATTCTGCAATACAAATACATTTAAAAATTATAAATTAATAAATAAAATTAGGCTATATTCTGTTTAAAAGAAAAGAATGAAGCCTTTTGACATTATTTATACAGTAACAATTAAAGGAATATTCTGGGTTCAATACAAGTTAAGCTCTATAATATATATATATTAGAGGTAATTAAAGACAGTTGAACAAATTATACTATGATATTCAAATACTTAACTATTTAAATATATATTTTTAAATGACATCAATAAGAATTTTGGGGGGGGGGGGGGAGGGATATGCTTAAAGGAATATTCTGAGTCAGAACATCTATACACCTCCAATATTTTGTGGCATAATATTGATTGCCACAAAAATTGATTTTGACTTGCCCCTCCTTTTCTTTAAATAAAGCAAAAATCTGAGTTCCAGTGAGGCACTTACAATGAAAGTGAATGTGGCCAATCTGTAAACATTAAAATACTCACTTTTTCAAAAGTATATCCACAAGTTTTAACAGAAGAATTATTGTAAGTACTTTTAGAAAATGATAAGCTTCACATTTCTGCCCTTAAACCCTTCAAAAATTGGCCCTATTGACTTCCATTGTAAGTGCCTCACTGTAACCTCTTTAAAGAATAGGAGATTATGTTTTGTGGTAATCAACATTATGCCACAAAATATTGGAGGTGTATAGATGTTCTGACTCAGAATATTCCTTTAAGCATATCCCCCCCCCCCCCAAAATTCTTATTGATGTCATTTAAAAATATATATTTAAATAGTTAAGTATTTGAATATCATAGTATAATTTGTTCAACTGTCTTTAATTACCTCTAATATATATATATATATATATATATATATATATATATATATATATATATATATATATATATATATACAAATAAATCAAAATAATTGTAATATTTTTATTGTAAAACCGGCAGTGCTTAATTGTAATGAAAATAATGCCACAATGCAAAAAAATCTTATTGGTCCTCAAACAGAATTTCATTTTCTGAGTTTCACCCTAAAGTTTGTGCAGTACCAAAAGTGTGATGACAATGAGAAAAAGAAGGAAAAGTAGATGTCTTGCATAAGTGTATTGATTCAGTATCATGATTGCGAGACGTTAATGTTCCACCTCTCTTTCAAATAGAATTTTCACAAATGAGAATTTATAAAGATCTGTTTTAGATCCTGTAAAACTCTCCTTTAATCTTATGTCTCTGTGTTTTATTGTAGGTGTTATTGCTGATCACCAGGTCTTGGTTGTGTTTTGATCTCTCAGTAAGCACTACAGCGGAGTGCTGGTTTTGTCAGTATGCAAGTCTGGTTGCCTCTGGCTCTATTGCTGAGCTTGGGGGTCACACACTCTCTCGGACAGAACGGTGAGTCTGTTTTTATTGAAAACTTTAATATTTTTGGGGAATTTTTGGGACACTGCTCTAACAGCAGTCAATCAAGACCGAAGTCTTAAGTCCCGTTCACACAGGATGCATTTTTGCTTCCATTTGCGCTGTTCACACGAATGTTAACATGCACTAGACAGACATCTTTGACCGTTCTGATGCATCTTGCTGCTTTGTCATCATTTTCCAAATTATGCGGTAATGGAGTGTTTTCGAAATGCTCCGTTTTATCTGGATGTATTAACTAAATTAATGATTATTTTTATTTTGTTTTTAAAAAAAAATCATTTTCTCCCCAATTTGGAATGCCCAATTCCCAATGTGCTCTAAGTCCTCATGGTGGCGTAGTGACTCGCCTCAATCTGGGTGGTGGAGGACGAATCTCAGTTGCCTCCGCGTCTGAGACCGTCAATCCACACATCTTATCATGTGGCTTGTTGAGCACATTACCACGGAGTCACAGCACATGTGGAGGCATCATGCTATTCTCCGCGGCATCCACGCACATCTCACTACGCACCCCACCGAGAGCGAGAACCACATTATAGCGACCACGAGGAGGTTACCCCATGTGACTCAACCCTCCCTAGCAACCGGGCCAATCTGGTTGCTTAGGAGACCTGGCTGGAGTCACTCAGCATGCCCTGAATTCGACCTCGTGACTCTAGGGGTGGTAGTCAGCGTCTTTACTCGCTGAGCTACCCAGACCCCCAAATGAATGCATTTTCAAACAAAAACGTATACGTGTGGATGTGACCTTAACTGAAAAATGCGTTCCGTATGAACAGCTCCTTACAGCGTTTCTTAACCAGGCATGAAGCAGCAAATAATTTGTCGGTCCACACTTTAAGGGATAGTTCACCCCTCATTTACTCACCCTCATGCCATCCCAGATGTGTATGACTTTCTTTCTTCTGTAGAACACAAACAAAGGTTTTTAGAAGAATATCTCAGCTCTGTTGGTCCATACAATGCAAGTGGATGGTGGCCAGAACTTTGAAGGTCTTAAAAGAACATAAAGGCAGCATAAAAGTAATCAATATGACTCCAGTGGTTAAATCCATGTCTTCAGAAGTGATATGATAGGTGTGGGTGAGAAACGGATCAAGTCCTTTTTTTTTTTTTTTTTTTTACCATAAATCTCCACTTTTACTTTTTCTTTCAAAATGTGAAAGGATTTGAAAGTGACAGTGCAGATTTATAGTAGAAAAGACTTAAATATTCATCTGTTTCTCACAGATATTCATCTGTTTCTCACTTATCCTGTCGCTTCTGAAGACATGGATTTAACCACTACAGAAATAGAAACCAAGCAACAGGAAAAATTTCCTGTTGCTTGTCACTTGTCATGGCTGGTTGGGACAATAGTGATTGCTCTTAGTGCTTGATGCTTTATTTTATTGCCTGACGTTGCGAAGTTGAGGTTTGGACACAGGTTTTGCATTTTATGTATCACATAGTCTGAGATGGTATTGCCACTTATTTATTAGATATTTATGGAAATATCTTATCATATTACATGTTACAATTGTAAAGCACAGCAGAAATCATCCAGTGTACATTTGGCTTAATGCATTGAATTCTTTCTCTCTTTGTCTGTAATGTCACAGATCTTGGTGAACTTCCTGTGCCCCGTGGTTTAACGCTACAGTCGAATCTACCTGAACAGACTCTTTTTCTGACATGGGCGAGTGACTCATCGCATTTCGACGTTGAGATTTTCCACACTGAACTCATGAATGTGGTGCTAAATGTAAGAGCTCTTAAATCTCTGCTTTTGGCTGACAGTTTGACCATTAATCTCTTATTGCCTGTTGGTTGGGGTTGAAATGTGGCTTTGGATACGTTCCATAAAAGACCAGATAAACAATGAGGCTCATTCTTGCAACATGAAAACATCATGTTTTATGAGCCAACTCCAGGTCTGTTCAGGACAATACGGTTCCACCCACGGTATAGTAACGGAATTAAATGCAAATACTCTCAGACTGGTTTATCAGCACACTGTTTTTTTAGTCTCATATGAGTCACTGATTGTGACTTAAAGAGCTTAGAGTATATGTTTTGATATCAATGATTACATTCAAGTGTCAAACTTGTTTTTGAATTTGTATGTCAGTGGTTAGTTTTTCCATATTGTGAAGTTTCTTTTCTTATCAGCAGAGATTATAATGGTTAAACCCTTAAAGGGATGGTTCACATAAAAAAATGAAATGCTGTGATAATTTATTCACCCTCATGCCATTCCAAACCCGTAAGATTTTATTTTCCATAGAACACAAAAGGAGCTGCTTGGCAGAATGTTCATGCTGCTGTTTTCCATACAATGAAAATGAATAGTGACCATTGGCCAGATTCACAAAAATGTTCTTAAAGGTGCTATATGTAAGATTGACAAGTGTTTGAAATGGGTACTGCAGTCCAATTTCAAAATATTGGAGAGTTGTCTGCCCCGTTCCAGACTCGAAGCTCATGCGGGTTGCCAGAATTAGCCAACTCAGCATCTGTTTTAAAGGATTTCTTGGCTTTAAGCTGTCTCCATTTTCCAAAGGCACCTCCAATATTTATCCTTGTTTTACTACGCCTCAGGTCATGGTGGTATTTTGATGGATGGCGACGCTTTTTAGGTCAGGTGGAATCTATTATCTCTGATCCAGTTTGTTTGCTGGCTTCCATGGCTGCAGCACGCAGTGTGGTTTGCTTGCAAACTTGTTCAAATCTGGCAACTCGGCGGTGTCTAAATACTATTGGTCAGTGGGCAGTGGGTGGGATCACACAGGCCAAAACATAAACAAAAGTCCTGGCCCGGAATGGAAACTTCAATGTAGAATAAACTGGCTGTAGCATTGTTATCAGAGAAGCCAGTAGTTCAACTTGGCATGTTTCCTAATTCTCTAATGACACAATATGAGTTAGTACAGTAAAAATATTACATATAGCACCTTTAAGAAAAAAAAAGATGTCCGTAAGAATGTTCCTAAATGCAATTCGTTAAAAAAAATGTACGTTCTGAAGTATTTTCTTCAGAATAAAATGATATTGTCTGATTATACTAGCCTACTCATGAGGTTGCCTTGTCTAATACAACAAATTCGATATGTCAACACTGGTCAATCAGAAAGACAATTTTATCTATCTATTAACCTTTTTTTAAAGGGTTAGTTCACCCAAAAATGAAAATTCTCTCATCGTTTACTCATCCTCATGCCATCCCAAATGTGTATGCCTTTCTTTCTTTAACAGAACACATTTGAAGAAAAATAGAAGAATATCTCAGCTCAGTAGGTCCTTAAAATGCAAGTGGATGGTGATCCAACCTTTTGAACAGACTGCAAAGGTTCCGATATACTTCCATAGCCCTTTTCCACCGAAATTGCGATTGGTGCTAGTGCCGAGCCTGTGCTCCGCTGGTTCACTGCTGGGGCAAACTGGAGCCTATCGTAAACCCGCCGTGCATTTCCACTGACCTGAGAGCCGAACGGTGACGTAACGAGTTACTGTCTACGTGCTAGTTTAACGTGACTACCTCAGACATAAACAAACATGGCACGTCATAGTGAGTTTGTATAGCTTTTACTCTTGTTTTTGAGGACGTTTAAACATACGGATTAATGAAATCCACCGTTATTACATTGCTCAACAAGATTGCAAGAGACAACATCTATGCTAAAGACGACCGATAATGACATTATTTTGTATGAACTATGGCTTGCAAACGTAAACTGTTACAGTGGAATCATTATTAACATTAGTGTAGCAGATGGTTGTGTTTGGATTTTTGCCATATAATATTATTGATTGAGAATCCTACCGTTTTACTTAACAGATAGCCGCGAACTTCCAAACTTAGTTTGTAGCTGGTCAAAAATCCCCTTACAGAACAGAACAATGCACAAATTAAGATGACAACAGTGTAAGAAAAGCTGGAAAATATAACAACTTGCTGAGATCAGCTGCAGAGGACACCGGCGATTCACTGTTTATCATGATCATTACTGGCTGAATTCAATGCCCCGGTTAGTTTGCAGGCTGGTCGGTGTCTGAGTCCAAATCATCGTTGCTCCGTCCATTGTCGCTTTTGTTTAGGTCCTTCTTACGGTCCCTACACTCCCTTAAATGTTTTTTAATTTGTTTATAATTTGGTCAATTGTCCGATTGAAGGCGGCGTGCATCATTTCGTGCTGTATCTTCGCTCTCTTTGAATATTTTATCCTTTGCGATCTCTCTCTAGTTTATCTCAGATCTCCGTAAATACCATATTGCAAGTAGAGCACTCGTTTTGTTGTGTCTGATAATTTTGTGGGTTTTTTATTGTTGTTATAGAGCGAAGAAGTACTCTTTGCTGCAGACGGTAGCTACTGTTGTTGTTTGGGAAAACTTAACCATGGTGACTGTGCCCTGTTTACAACAGTAGGAGGAATGCTGTACAGAAGCTTTGTTGGTTTTTGTTTAGATCTGTATTTGTATCTGTGTGTTTACTCACAATGGTGCGTTTCTGTGCTCATCCTGGGATGTCTTAACCGAGAGAAAAACGTGAAATTACGTTCGAAACATGCCAACGCGAAAACGTCACACAAGACACCTTGTGAACCTCACCCTCTTGTGAATGCGTATACTGCTGCTGACCGGAAGCGATGATTTATAGTTAAAAAGTACTTAAATATTGTTCTTTTTTTTCACACCAACAGCAATCGTTTCTCTTTAGAAGACATTAATTTAACCAGTGGAGTTGTATGAATGACGTTTATGCTGACTGTCTGTTCTTTTTAGAGCTTCAAAGGTCGGATCACCATCCACTTGCATTTTAAGAACCTACTGAGCTAGGTTTGTGTTCTGCTGAAATAAAAAAGTCATATACATCTGGGATGGCATGAGGTTGAGTAAAAAAAATTTTTTTATACTATACCTTTAAGTAGCAAGCACCTCGCAATATTTTTATTTGTATTTTTATGGAAAGTGCATAAGATGTGTTAGTTTACAACATTAGGAGAATTTACTTGCAATTTGACAGCGTTTAATATGACATGAAGGAAAAGAAAGGAAACTTCAGTAGATAAGAGCTGGGGCTTTTCACTGAGGAAATTACTGCAAGGAAAAAAGTTCTTGGGAAGCTTGATAATTATATCATATCGGAAAGTAAGAGGCGGGTATGGGAAAGGGTGGCGGAGGCTGTCTCCGCTGTGGCCAGCTCCGTTAGGGATGTGGGGGAGGTGGAAAAAAAGTCTAAGCCTTCTAATGATCTACGTAATTTATGTTTCTATGGACTCTAAAGATTGGGGTGAGAGAGCGCTATGCAGTGCATCCGTTTGATTTGATTAGCATAATTGGTCACCACATTAGGAAGCTTAAAAAAAAAACATGTATTGTTTGTATTTCATGATAGCATTTACATGGTTAGA
The DNA here is from genome assembly GCF_019703515.2 of Myxocyprinus asiaticus. Taxonomy (NCBI): domain Eukaryota; kingdom Metazoa; phylum Chordata; class Actinopteri; order Cypriniformes; family Catostomidae; genus Myxocyprinus; species Myxocyprinus asiaticus. Next base: position 5,847,360 of record NC_059346.1, on the reverse strand, counting down.
AAGCTAAGAATAAAAATAACATAAAACACAAAACAGTCAAAAATGCTTTTTGGTCTAAAATCACATTACTACTTAAACAGCCCATTGCGTCTTCCGCCTCAACATGTTAGAACGCATCATATATAAATCAACAACTTCATTAAACATCTTACCTTTTGGGATTTAAGACAACTGTAAGGTTATCCTAACTTAAAGATGTTATGTATTACAATTTCTAAGAGTTTTTTCTCCTAAATTTGAATTCTTCTTTTTTTCTTAAGTTAGAAATTAAGAAGAACATGGAAGTTTAGAAGAGTTTTCTTAATGAATCTGGCCCCAGGTTTTGTCAACCTCCAACAGTAACAAAAAGCACCATAAAAGTAATTCATACAGCTTATATATAGGAATATTCTGGGTTAAATGCTGCTTAAGCTCTATCAACAGAATCTGTGGCATACTGTCAAATACAACAGAAAATTATATCTGTTAGGCTTTCATTGTAATTGCATTACTGTAAACATGTTTTTTGTTGCTTTTCAACTGAGAGATGAGTCTACATGACTTCCTGTGGTAATCGATAGCATGCCACAGACTCTGTCGATAGATCTTAAAGGGATAGTTCACTCAAAAATGAAAATTCTGCCATTTACTCAACAATGTCGTTCCAAACCTGAATGACTTGCTTTCTTCTGTGGAACACAAAAGGAGATGTTACACAGAATGCTACAGTCACCATTCACTTTCATTGTATGGACTTTTTGTGTTCCATTGAAGAAAAAATTTTTTTGTTCTTGCTGAGCATTCATTTTCACACAGAAATGCTTCACATTACAGATGTAAAATGGGTCGTGAATGCCGTTTCATGTTGACTTCAAAATGGAAAGAGTCAAAATTGCATTTTCAGTCTTTTGTTTTAAAAATCTGTTTATTCAAGATGGATTTATGTGCTCACTTTTTATTTGTAGGAGACAGTGGCAGTTCAAGCAAATCCTTCAACAGGACAACATGGTTGGAGTTGGCACTCCCCATTACCATTGGAGTGCACCTCTCACTCTGTGCACATTAGAGCACGAAATCAACAAACAGTCAGCCAGTGGAGCCCCTTTCAGACCATTCCAGGTACTGTAAGATGAATCGAAAGGTGGATTCTACGATCTATTTAGGCTTACGATGCTTTTGGGAAACGGGGCCCAGATTTGTTATAGTTTCAGATTATTTGTCATATCACTTTTACTTAATTTTTTGCTATAAATGAACAAAATACTATTATGGAGCCAGTATAAAAAAAATCTGTTCAAAACCGTGTCCTTGCCTCACCCAGAATTAGATACTGTAATCCTACAATAATAATTTTACATTAATTTACACATCTTAATTTAGCAGACACTTTCATCCAAAGTGACTTACAAATGAGGAGTACAACAGAAGCGATTCAGCCTAAGGAGGCAGTAATAGAAGAAGTTCTGTAATGTGAAGTTGCAAATTGCTCAGAGAAGCACAATTACAGAGGAAAGTGAGAGACCGGGTAAAAGAATGGATTGAGAATTTGTATTTATTTTTTAAGAAGAAGAAATTAGACCGTTATTGTATTAGTATGATTGGGTTAAGTGCTTGCGAAAGAGATGCGTTTTTAAATGTTTCATAGGGTGTGGTCACACTTGTAGTTTGGATCTCTTGTTCTCTTGGTCCGGACCAAAAAAGAAATGATACATTTAGTTCTGGTTCGCTTAGCGTTCACACTGGCATTTTTAACACTGAACCTAAAGATCCTGCCAGAAGAGTATTGCAGTAGTCCAGTATAGATATAACAAGAGCCTGGACAAGGAGTTGTGGTGCATGCTTGGAAAGGAAGGGTCTGATCTTCCTATTGTTATTTAGAGCAAATCTGCATGATTGGGTTTTTCTTGCGATTTGGTTTGTGTCCAACTGACGTCAAACACATCCCCAAGATTTCTGGCAGTCCTGGATGGTGTTGATGAGTCTAGTTGAACGGAACAGTGATGATGAACTGCTGGGCTCGCTGGAACAACATCTGTCGGGTTCGATTTGGCAGGAGATTTCAGGCTTCTATTCCAGCATTTGTCCTTGCGTGTTTACGCCATGCCCTTAAACAAATAAAATAAGGTCTGGTGGCAGAAATGCTACTTACTTGCTCAGATGACATATTTTTTGGCTATACCTCTTGTAGGACTGTCTTCTTACTCTCAGTGACTCTTGGTGTAACTAGTCAGATCCATTCTGATGGTGATCAAAGACAACCACGAGTAAACCTCAAACTATCGGATTCATCCGCGCACAAGAGCAGTGCTGAAGCACAACTGACGTATACAACAAAATAATGTTCCTCTGCAAGGAACTTGCAATTTTGTGTTTCAACCACAGATGTGGAGAGAGAGCCCAGAATTCTGGTAAAACAGTTACACAATTAAAGTTTTTTTTTTATTTTTTTTTTTTATCTGTTACAATGGCAAGAAAAAGTATGTGAACCCTTTGGAATTACCTGCATTTATGTGTAAAATTGTCTTAAAATCTGGTTTGATCTTCATCAAGGTTACAATAATGAACAAACACAATCTGTTTTAACTACACAAATTATTGTATTGTTCTTGTACATACTGAATACATCATTCAAACCTTCATGGTGTAAATTTGAAAAAGTATGTGAACCCCTGGAAGAGTAACATCAACAGAAGGAGTTGGCAAACCTGGCATTCAGTTAATGAAACGAGATTGGAGGTGTGGGTTATAACTACTTTGACTTATAAAAAACACTCAAATATTTTGAGTTTGCTATTCACAAGAAGCATGTACTGATGTGGACCATGCCTTACAAATAAAGAGATTTCAGAAGACCTTCGATCAAGAATTGTTGTGTTGTATAAAGCTGGAAAGGGTTACAAAGTTATCTTGAAGAGCTTAGATATTCATCTATCCACAGTTAAACAAATTGTCTATAAATAGAGATGATTTAGTACTGTGGCTTCTCTCCCTAGAAGAGGCCGTCCAGCCAAGATGACTCAAAGGGCACACCACAGAATGCTCAATGAGGTAAAAAAGAACCCTTGAGTGACAGCTAATGATTGAAGGAATCATTGGAACTGGTTAACACCTCTGTTCATATGTCTACTATACAGAAAACATTAAGCAGGCATGGTATCCATGCAGGACACCATGAAGGAAGCCACTGATGTCCAACAAAAACATTTCTGTGCACCTGAAGTATGCCAAAGACCATCTTGACACTCCATAAGGCTACTGGGAAAATGTTTTGTGGACTGATGAAACTAATGTTGAATTGTTTTGGAAGAACACAAGTCACTGCGTATGGCATTAAAAGGGCACTGCATACCAACATGAAAACATCATCCCAATGGTGAGTACGTTGGAGGGAGCATCATGATTTGGGGCTGCTTTGCTGCTTCGGGACCTGGACTGAATGCCATAATGAATTCCCAAGTTTAACAAGATATCCTACAGGATAATGTAATGGGTGGCAGTGCGCCAGCTGAAGCTCACTAGAAGTTGAGTGATGCAGCAGGACAATGACCCTAAACATCGAAGTAAATCCACTACAGAATGGCTTCAAAAAAAGAAAATCCACCTTTTGGAGTGGCCCAGTCAGAGCCCAGACCTTAACCCAATAGAGATGCTGTGGAATGACCTCAAGAGAGCCGTTCACACCAGACATCCTAAGAATATGGCTGAGCTGTAGTAGTTCTGTAAGGAAGAATGGTCTAAAATTCCTTCTGAATGTTGCGCAGGTCTAATCTGCAGCTACTGGAAGTGCTTGGTTAAGGTTATTGCTGCCAAAGGAGGATCGACCAGTTATTAAATCCAAGGGTTCACTTACTTTTTCCACAGTACTGTGAATGTTTAATGGGATGTGTTCAATAAAGACATGAAAGATTATTATTGTTTTTGTGTTGTTGGCTTAAGCACACTGTGTTTGTCTATACGTGTGACTTTGATGAAGATGAGATCACATTTTATGACCAATTAATGCAGAAAAGCAGTTAATTCCAAAGGGTTCACATACTTTTTCTTGCCACTGTATTTATATTTAAACAATTTACTGAAGCCCATTCTGTACATCTGTTTGTCTTTAGGGTCTGATATTCCTGAGAAGGCTGGATCTCAGATGTTTCCTCAGGATAAGATGGTAGCTGTGGGCAGCAACATGACCTTCTGCTGTATTGTTGGTGAGAATAAAGACTTTGACAGAATTTTGTACAAGGGACAGGAGATGAGCGCCACGCGCTTGAGCAGAAGAACTTATGCTATCTCAGTAACCAATCAACCACCGTCTGGCAACACAAGCACCAATGTGGTCTGCAGCTCCCAAAGAGGAATCCTTACTGGAGCTGTGGTGTTTGTTGGCTGTAAGTAGAATTCAAATCTTCTGCATTGTGCTTTATCATTTAAAGGGATAGTTTACCCCAAAATTTAAATTCTGTGATTTACTCACACTCATGTTGTTCCAAACCAAAATGAGGGTGTTTCTTCAACTTCAACAGGCACTTTTAGCATCGCAGAAGAATGATGTCATTTTTCGTAATTTTTATTTTTTATTCCCAACACTGTCATTTCCAGCACATCTCAAATTCTGTATTGTGTTTTAATAGAATTCAGTGGTGAAAATGGCGCTGATGGAAATTTTTAAGGCTAATTTCATTGCTTACATTTTATGTATCCTAAATTACGTATCCTAAATACACACATTTAGATATATTTATACACTTTTTGAATAATTTGGCAAAATTACAGTTTGATAAAAAATGACACCTAATACAAATACTCTCCTATCAAGTGATATTTATCTTGATTTCCTTTTGTTTTCTTCAAACATCATTTGTCTCATATTTCATCTCAAGTATGCTCTTCACTAACACTTTTGTCGACTTGGTTAACAAGTACACTAACTTTTGAAAAAACTTTATTAGGGGCAAAATTTTTGGGTGAGGTGGAAATGACGCAAACTGTGGGACAGACGTAATTTTTGAAACATTGCTAGAAATAATTTTCAGTATATAAATATTGAAATGGTTTGTTTATTTCACTCTTTTATATAAGAAGTTGAAGAAACACATGACTTTCTTTCTTCCATGGAACAAAAGGCATGTTAGCCTCAGTCACCATTCACATTTACTGCATCTTTTTTCTGTACAATGAAAGTGAATGGTGACTAGCACTCTGCCTAACCTAACAAGTATAACTTGATTATATTGCGTGTCTTTTTTGAAAGTTGCAAAGTTAAATTTCCAAAAACAGGAATATTTAAGTGTAATAACCACCACTAGATGATTTTTATGCTCTGTTAGAAAGAAAAACCGTAGATGCGGCTTGTTGTTTGTAATTGCTGTAGATCCACCGGGCGATGAGAGTTTGGTTTGTGAGACTCGGGACCTGACATCCGCAGAATGCTCTTGGAAAAAAGGACGGGACACTCACTTGAGAAAAAAGCTCAGCCGCACTAACTACACCCTTAATGGAAGGCAAGAAATAGACAACACAAGAACCATTAACCACACACACCATCCCGATTGGCATTCTGAACTGTAATGTCATTTGTACATAAGAGATCACTAAACAGCAAACCACATTAAATGAGATGGAAAGGGTACTTATGTAATTTATATTTTGTTGCTCATCCAAGAATTCCATTAATGTTCTAATGTTATTAGAAGGCCATTTCTTGCCTGAAAGTAAATGAAAATCTGGACTGTATAAGCCATATTTTGGTCTGCAGGGATTGTTTGGAGGCTAATGAAGGGAAGATCTTCCGGTGTAACTGGACCGTCTGGGATGGGAACTGGACTCTAGTGGCTCGAAATCCTCTTGGAACCGTTCAGCTCACTGACTCCGCCCGTCTTACTGATCGCGGTACCAGCACCAGCAGCTACATTTTCAAAATATTTATTTTATTCCCAAAAATATTAAGTGGCCCTTAAAAGTATTTGAACACTGAAGCCACGCTTTAAAATGTATGAATGTCATTGCATTAGATAACAAAATATCAAACCAAGTAGCATTTATTTTAAAGAAAGATAGCACAAGCAAACTTTTCAAACAAAAAATATACTGTTTAAAATGAAGGTGAAATCTATTTGGATAATTTTTTGTCTGCAGTTAATGTCATTAATGACTCTATACATTCACAAATGACCATGCAGGGTTCCCACGGTCATGGAAAACCTGAAAATATCAGGGATTTTTTTTTATTTATTGTGATTTCCAGGCCTGAAAAGTAATGGAAAAGTAATGGAAATTTGTACAATTTTTAAAAGTCATGGAAAAATCATGGAAATTAATCAAATACAATTCTAAAATGTAATGGAAATTAGAACATTTCAGAAAAAGTCATGGAAATTAAAATTATAAAAAGACATGGAAATTAAAAACAAGTCGTGGATAAATCATGGAAATTAATAATAATATGTATATATAAGTCATGGAAATTATAAAAAAGTTATGAAAAGTAATGGAAATTAGTGCAATTCTAAATATTCATGGAAATAACAATTATAAAAAGGCATGGAAATTATCAAATTCTAAAGCAATGGAAAAATCATGGAAATTTAAAAAAACTTATGGAAAAAAAAGTCATGGAAATTAATAACATTTTAAAAAGTCATGGAAAAATCATGGAAAAATTATGAAAATTAATACAATCCTAAAATGTAATGGAAATTAGTACATACCAAAAAAGTCATGGAAATTAAAATTATAAAAAGGTATTGGAAATAATAGAAATTAGCACAGTTCTAAAAAGTCATGGAAATTAAAATAAAATAAAAAAGGTTATGGAAAATTAATGGAAATTTTAAAATGACATGGAAATTAATACAATTCTTAAAAAGTCATGGAAATGAATATATATATGAGAGAGAGAGAAGTAATGGAAATTTAATTTTTTTTTTTAAATATTCATGGAAATTAATAACATTTTAAAAAGTCATGGAACTGAATAAAATTCTAATAAGTCATGTAGAAATCATGGAAATGAATACAATTCTAAAAGATTATAGAAAAGTAATGGAAATTAATAAAATTCTAAAATGTAATGGAAATTAGTACATTCCAAAAAAGTCAGAAATTAGAATTATAAAAAGACATGGAAATTAAAAACATTCTAAAAAGATATGGAAATTAATACAATTCTAAAAAGTTACAGCAAAGTAATGGAAATTAGTACAATTCTAAAAAGTCATGGAAATTACAATTATAAAAAGGCATGGAAATTATATAGTTCTAAAGTCATGGAAAAATCATGGAAATGTAATAAGATTCTAAATAAAAATTATGGAAAAGTAATGGAAATGAATACAATTCTAAAAAGTCATGGACGTTTCTATAGTAAATATTTTTGTAGTTATATATACTAACCTAATTCATCAGCTAAAAGTTGTGATTTGTGAATGCAATCTCTATAAAATGATGTGGTTTTAAATTCTTATTCAGTAATCATTAACTACTGGAACAGTCAGGGAAATTCATTGGGCAAATGATGTAGGACAACCCTTCCTCAGTACCAGTCGGTTTGAAAATGGCTCAGGAAAAATGAAGTTAATTCTGAGAAAAGATCTAACATCATTTGTTTGCAGATCGATGCCCCTTGGATTGACATTTTATATCTAATGCAATTACATTTAAACATTTTATATGTGACTTAAGAGTCCAAATTATTTTTGATGCTACTGTATCTACATAAATGCAACCAGATAGAGTTTGTCATAATATTCGTACGAGTCAGATTGAAGGTGTGTATACTAGAAAAGGTTTTAAAGGTTGTGTTTTTTTTGCAGTACATCTGTTGGCTCCGGTGAATGTGACTGCAGTAGATGTGAAGGCATGGAACGCCACACTGCAGTGGAGCTGGTCTGTAGCGGCGTATAAAAAACTGGACATGATTTGCCAGCTGCGGCTCACCGGCCATGAACAGTTCATCACAGTAAGTTTAGTGCTCCACTTTCACCTTTCAGAAACTTGGCACAGTGTGCTTTTTAATGTGATTTTTGGAGTTGACAAAAAGTCAGATAAATTTTGTTTTCATTTTCTTTGTTGGGTGAACTGTCCCTTTAACTGTCATTTTAAGTCAGTTAATCTATTTTGAAATTATTATGAATTGTTTTAATATTGCTACTAATTTCTAAGATGATCCGATATCTTTATATATAATGTTTATGTCTCTCTTTCTTTAGCACAACTACAGCAGCATGGGTTTATCGTCTGTGGTGCTAGAGGGTTTGTGGCCAGATGTCGACTACACAGTGTCTGTGTGCTGTGGTTCTCTGCACAGTTTCTGGAAATGGGGAGATGAGAACGGCCCCTACAGGATCCACACTAAAATGGACCGTGAGTGGATCTTATTCTTAAACAAAATAAGTCTGTGACTGCAGAAGAGAAGTAAAAAAACATAGATCTAAGCTTTGTCTTTTATGTAGTCACCACCAGTATTAGCAATATTATATGAAGGTTATTTAAAGCAGTGGTCCAGTGGTTAGTGCACAGTGAGATGTGGTGTGATTGGCTATATAAGTTCGAGGGCGGCTTGTATCATTTTCCTGTCTTTTCCACTTCATTTCCATTATTCCTAATATGTCTTTTAATGCAAAGTAAGAAAAGGCCAGAAATATGAAGTTTATATAATGCCTGTTAAAAGTTTGGATACATTGGACTAAATTTGTTTCTTATGATGTTTAAAACCTTTCGATCTAAAGACTTAAGCTTAAATGCTATTTTTGTAGAAAAATTATGCCTATTTATTAATTTCTTTACAGTAAAATTTTTAATTTACCTTTTCTTTAAATTAATGGGTTTAACCAGAATTTGGATTAGTGAAGGAAATGTGAACTCCTTCAATCCTTTTTAAAAGCATCCCAGTTTAAAAAGTTGAGAGAAAGCCCAGAGCTGTAATCTAGACGAAGGGTGGCAACTTTGGAGAAGCTAAAATATTAGATTTTTATTTATTTATCTATTTTTTTTATTTTTTTTTTGTCACCATATAATTTGTGTTATTTCATAGTTTTCATTTTGTTTGGTAATGTATAAATATATAACACAGTTTATGTATTTTAAGGTCCCGACTCTCCCGATATATGGATCTGGATGGACGGTGAAAACACAGGACATGTTTTGTGGAAAGTATGAACACATAAACAATTTTACATTGACCATCCTGAGGGATAGACTGAAAAAAAATAATTTCTTTATTCCGTGATTTTGTCTTGTTTTCAAGAGGAAAACCCCCCGAATCTGAACATCTTTAAAACAAGAGATATTTACTTGAGAAGCAAAATTACATTTGATATTAAAGGGATAGTTCACCAAAAAAATTAAATTCTCTCATCATTTACTCACCCTCATGCCATCCCAGATGTATATGACTTTCTTTGTTCTGCTGAAAACAAAGATTTTTAGAAGAATATCTCAGCTCTGTAGGTCAATCCACACTAAAATGGACCGCTGAAAATGCATATCAGAGCAATGCAAGTGAAAGGGTACAAAATCTTTGAAGCTCAAAAAAGCACAAAGGCAGCATAGAAGTAATCCATACGGCTCCAGTGGTTAATTCCATGTCTTCAGAAGTTATATGATAGGTGTGGGTGAGAAACAGATAAATATTTAAGTCCTATTTTACTATACAGGGCATTCAGAAAGTATTCATATCCCTTCATTTTTTCACATTGTGTTATGTTGCAGCCTTATGCTAAAATGCTTTAAAATTATTATTTTTTCCCCCCACATCAATCTACACTACATACCCCGTAATGACAAAGCAAAAAACAGATTTTTGATAACTTTGCAAATTTATTAAAAAGAAAAAAATGAAATATGACACTGACATATGTGTTCAGACCCTTTGCTATGACACTTGAAATTTAGCTCAGGTGCATCCCATTTCTCTGGATCATCTTTGAGATGTTTCTACACTGATTGGAGTCCACCTGTGACAAATTCAACTGATTGGACATGATTTGGAAAGGCACACACCTGTCTATATAAGGTCTCACAGCTGAAAATGCATATCAGAGCAAAAACTAAGCCCAGATAAGGCATAGATCTGGGGAATGCTACAGAAACATTTCGGCTGCATTGAAGGTTCCCAAGAGCACAGTGGCCTCCATAATTCTTAAATGGAAGAAGTTTGGAACAACCAGGACTCTTCCTAGAGCTGGCCACCCGGCCAAACTGAGCAATCGGGGGAGAAGGGCCTTGGTAAGAGGGGTGGACCAAGAACCTGATGGTCACTCTTGTTGAGCTCCAGAGATCATGTGTAGAGATGGGAGAAACTTGCAGAAGGACAACCATCACTGCAAAACTTCACCGATCTGGGCTTTATGGCAGAGTGACCAAACGGAAGCCTCTCCTGAGTGCAAGACACATACAAAAAGCACCTAAAGGACTCTCAGACTGTGAGAAACAAGATTCTCTGGTCTGATGAAACGAAGATTGAACTGTTTGGCCTCAATTCCAAGCATCATGTCTGGAGGAAACCAGGCACCGCTCATCACCTGCACAATACAATCCCAACGGTGAAGCACGGTGGTGGTAGCATCATGCTGTGGGGGTGTTTTTCAGCAGCAGGGACTTGGGGACTGGTCAGGGTTGAAGGAAAGCTGAACACAGCAAAATACAGAGATATCCTTAATGAAAACCTTGTCCAGAGTGCTCAGGAACTCAGACTGGGCCAAAGGTTCACCTTCCAACAGGACAGTGACACTACGCACACAGCCAAGACAAAGCAAGTGTGGCTTAGGGACAACTCTGTGAATGTCCTTGAGTGGTCCAGCCAGATTCTGCACTTGAACCCAATTGAACATCTCTGAAGAGACCTGAAAATGGCTGTCCACCGATGTTCCCCATCCAACCTGACAGAACTTGAGAGGATATGCAGAGAAGAATGGCAGAAAATCCCCAAATCCAGGTGTGCAAAGCTTGTCGCATCATACCCAAAAAGACTTGAGGCTGTAATCGCTGCCAGAGGTGCTTCAACTAAGTACTGAGTTAAAGGTCTGAATCAGAGTATCTGAGTGGAGTGGAGCAGCAACAATTTCCCCTCCGCGCTCAAAGTATTCTTTAATCACTCCTGCTCCACTCCAGGTTGTCCACTTCCTGCTCCTCGCTCGCTCCACGATCCTAGATTGAGACACCCCGCTCCGTATTCGCTCCATGGCAAAATTAGCGCCTAACTACCTCTCCACCATAAAGTTATTTCAGTATGCTTTTAAATATCACAAACCTCCATGCAGAAGATGTATTAAATGAAAATAAATACACAATACTAGGAGAAAAGCTACAATGTGCTTTATTGGAACACTAACATGAAATTATTTTTATAGCTTACTTTTGAAACATGTCTGCAACATTCTCTGGATTTAATAAATTAAATAAATTACTAGATGAAAAAAACATTATTAGGCATAAACTTTATTTATTATTGCCTAATTATTGTCTGTTATTTTCTATTGTTGCACTTCTTTTAATTAACCTTGCCCTATAATTTTGTGAATGAAAAAAATTACATTTTCAGAATGTTCTACACTTTATATATATATTATATATATATATATATATATATATATATATATATATATATATATAATAATATCAGAAATTCCATCTTTCGTTCATGCCAATAGTGTTTAACACTGCTTAACACATGGTGAATTATTGCATTAAGGGCCGTTAACAGGTGTTGTGCCCGTGATCGAGCATTAGTGGAGTGCTCTTGAAGCAAGAGAAAACAATGATGCTCCGATTTTTTTAAAAACCTGCTCCTCGCTCCAGGCAAAATCATGACACTCCACTCCTCGCTCCGCTTCCACTCCGCTCCGCTCACATACTCTGGTCTGAATACTTATGTCAATGTGATATTTCAGTTTTTTCTTTTTAATAAATTTACAACTTTATCAAAAATCAGTTTTTTGCTTTGTCATTATGGTATATTTAGTGTAAATTGATGTGAAAAAAATAATAGCATAAGGCTGCAACATAACAAAATGTGAAAAAAATGAAGGGGTCTGAATACTTTCTGAATGCACTGTAAATTCTCCTCCCTGTCCAGTAGGTGGCAATATGCAAAAAGAATGCGAATCGCCAAAAGAAGAAGAATGTGAAAGTGAAAGTGGAGATTTATAGTAAAGTGACTTAAAAAAGGACTTCAATTTTGATCGTTTCCTATCCACATTGGCAAATAAGCATAAACTTTGTTAAATTTATCTGAAAACAAGACTTAATATGTCATTTTGTTTCTCAAGTTTTGTCCTATTTTTAAGGACGTCTAGATATTCTTACTGGAAAATAGACAAAAAGACAAAAATACTGAGTAAGAAAATTAATTTTGCAGTGTTATCATAATAAATATGTATAACACAAGTAATCATGGTGTCTGCATGAAAAGCATGTCTATGTCTTTTCTTCTAGCCTCTGTCTGTGATGGAAAGTCACGGTGCGTTAGATGGGTATGAGGTTTCTCACAGCACAGCAGAGGAAGACAGGTGGACAACAGTGTCTCTCCCTCGAGATGACTTTAGCTATCCCATCACCCTTAACAACAGCAGTAACATCACCATTGCCGTGGCAGCACGGAACCCAGCTGGTCTTTCCCAGCTTTCCACTATGACGGCACCCGTGTACAGAGCAGGTACACAGTGTTTTTGTGGGCCATATTTGCTTTTTAAATGGCATATTAATTTAAGTAAAGAACCTATTCATATAAAAAACTAGGGTTGCCAAAGTTAACACATTACTTTGGAGATTAAAGATGTAAAGAAGAGGAAAAAGTTTAATTCCATATGAAACGCATTCATCTAATTTGACATGAAACTGCTTCATTCTATTCTGGAATAGTCACAATTTTAGCAATTTCAATGTAGATCCAACTCATGAAACAATGTCATAGCCGAACTATCTTTAATCAATAAATGATTGAGAAATTTCCTTTGCGAAAGCCCTTTTTAACGGCTGATTTATTTATAATTGAAATCCAGATGGGACTTTTTAGCAATTATTTGCACTCTTTTGTATTTTGTAAAATATTACATAACATATTAAAAATAACAAATACTACCTACACTCCATGTGAGACACAATGAGAAGACTGGACTGCTGTGAACTAGTGGTAAAAATATTAGTTTCATGTTATGGTTTTTTCTTTCATGAAAAGATCAACTGAACACATTAAAACATTATGCACTATATGTTGAAAGGAAATATATATAAATCTAGAGGCATAATTTGTGATTAATTATGTTATCGTCAGAAAATCCTGAAAGTAGTCTTTTTTTTTGATAGCTCTTTGAGTATGTCTTTGTGTTCTTTTATAATATTGTATTATATTATCCATTTAAGTTCTGAGGGTGTTTTTAAAGATTTCCTGTTTCAGTGGCATACCCAAAATTAAAGTCTTATAACTCGACCAAAAAAAAAAAAAAAAAAAAAGAAAACTTTTCAAATGTTTTACTGATATTGATTATAATCAATTTTGAGAGACTAGGCCTAAGAAACTGCTGAAACTGCTTTTCTTATTTTTCTGATTTGACATTAGATACAGTTGTGCTCAAAAGTTTGCATACCCTGGCAGAAATTGTGAAATTTTGCCATTGATTTTGAAAATATGACTGATCATGCAAAAAAAACTGTCTTTTATTTAAGGATAGTGATCATATGAAGCCATTTATCATCACATAGTTGTTTGGCTCGCTTGTTACAGACACACAAGGTGACACACACAGGTTTAAATGGCAGTTGTTCGGGATACAAAGAAAAACCCACAAGTAACCTCAGGAGAAATACAGGCTGCTCTGGAAAAAGACAGTGTGGTTGTTTCAAGGAGCACAATACGACGATACTTGAACAAAAATGAGCTGCATGATCGAGTTGCCAGAAAGAAGCCTTTACTGCACCAATGCCACAAATGACAACACCTTGATATGCCTCACAGCTTCTGGCACACTGTAATTTGGAGTGACGAGACCAAAATAGAGCTTTATGGTCACAACCATAAGCACTATGTTTGGAGAGGGGTCAACAAGGCCTATAGTGAAAAGAATACCATCCCCACTGTGAAGCATGGTGGTGGCTCACTGATGTGTTGGGGGTGTGTGAGCTCTAAAGGCACAGGGAATCTTGTGAAAATTGATGGCAAGATGAATGCAGCATGTTATCAGAAAATACTGGCATACAATTTGCATTCTTCTGCACAAAAGCTGCGCATGGGACGCTCTTGGACTTTTCAGCACGACAATGACCCTAAGCACAAGGCCAAGTTGACCCTCCAATGGTTACAGCAGAAAAAGGTGAAGGTTCTGGAGTGGCCATCACAGTCTCCTGACCTTAATATCATTGAGCCACTCTGGGGAGATCTCAAAAGTGCGGTTCATGCAAGATGACCAAAGACTTTGCATGACCTGGAGGCATTTTGCCAAGACAAATGGGCAGCTATACGACTGCACGCTGTCATTGATGCTAAAGTGGGTAATACACAGTATTAAGAACTAAGGGTATGCAGACTTTTGAACAGGGGTCATTTCATTTTTTCTTTGTTGCCATGTTTTGTTTTATGATAGTGCCATTCTGTTATAACCTACAGTTGAATATGAATCCCATAAGAAATAAAAGAAATGTGTTTTGCCTGCTCACTCATGTTTTCTTTAAAAATGGTACATATATTACTAATTTTCCAAGGGTGTGCAAACTTTTGAGCACAACTGTACCTCTGGGTGTAAATAAGGTGGCTCTGAAAAACTACTTTTGCTTTGTTCCCAATCATGTCTTCAGTAATTGAGTAAAATTATGTGTTGATGCAACAAAGCAATTAAAAGTTATAGCATTACAAATATTATTTATCAGTGTGTCTAAAAGCATCTCCATACAAATAAAGCATAATAATTGTACATAAGAACTAATTACACATGCAAACACAATAATGACTAAAGGTTTTTATAGCATGCAGACATGATTTATGTAATGAGATTCTACAGAATGAGTTTCATTCTGTGTCATTTGAGGCATCATTGAGTCTGTCATGTGCTTGGCGCATCTCCTGGTGGCCATATGTAATTAGTGTGATTGATCACATGACTCTCTGCCCAAATATGGAGGACTATCACCACTGGTTGGAGCAATCTGAACCCAAACCAATTGGCTTAGCATTCCATGATGCTACAGCATTTCCAATAACGTAATCTACCTATTTTGTGTTGGTCAAGACTGTAGTTATTCATATTTTTATAAAAATAAAAATAAAATTCTCATGGGCCCATCCAGGGTTATATTATATTATATTATATTATTCATTAATTATGATAATCAGTAGACAGGCCTTAAAAAATGAAGCAAAAAGGCAACTAATTCAAGAACTACATGTTTGATCTTCCTGTAGATTCTCAGGTGTCTGTTTCTGAGCTGTTGGGCACAGATGGAGGATTCAACCTGTCCTGGCAGCCTTATGCCAATGCAAGCAGAGGGTACGTGGTGGAGTGGGTCCCCTCTGGCTGCAGTGATCTTTGCCCTGTTCACTGGGAGAAAGTTCCCGAATCAAACAGCAGCATCAAGGTGCAGTCAGGTGAGCATTGAAGAGTCTTTTGCTAATTTTCTTTCTAATAAATGCCACTTGGTTTGATATTTTGTTATCTAATGCAATGACATTCAGACATTTTAAGCGTGGCTTAAGTATTCAAATACTTTTAGCAGCCACTATGCACTAGATTTATTTATTTTTGTCATTGGAAAACTTGATGGAATTTCAATGTTTTTCATGTCTTGTTTACTTCATGACTGCACGTTTTCATTTGTGCACCTCGTTGATTTATTCCTCCCTGTTGATTTATAGTTTCCCTGGAGGCGGGAGTACGGTACACAATATCTGTGTATGTTCTCTCTGCTGGAGCTCCTGTACTGCTGCAACGATGGCATGGATACACACAGGAAATGAGTAAGAGGACCATTGCTGATCACCAGTAATAAGACGCTTTCACACATATTACTTTGGCTGCACATTTGGGAAAAAATTCAAAGAATTTTTAAAAAGAACCTGTTGATGAAATGCTGGCAAACCAGCATAACTGTTTTGTGGTTGTGTGTGAATGGTAGTATTATGTAACACAAAATCTGTTGCTTTTATGAATAAAAGATGAGATACCTTTATTGGAAAAATGTATCAAATTGTGTGAAAATGTATATAGTTATATATTTAAGGGGTTAGCACACTGGACGCGTCTGGCAGACAACATGGCACGTTCTAAAATTCGAAACAGTTGTTTTCTATGAATGTACGCAACTCGCACCCAAATCATTATCAAAGGACATAGATTATTTACTCTAGCCTTGTTCATTATTGAAGAAGAGAAAAACCTTGATAACTTTTGTGTGTACTGTCTACCACCTGAACCGCATCAACGTGCTCTGTGTTTGATACCTGTGCCGTGTCCTGGCCGCAATGCGCTGCGGCGTGGCGCTTGTCGTCCGGTGTGCAACCGCCTAAAGTCTTATAGTTTAGCTATGCAGTTTTAGTTTTCGTTGTCAGCTCTCTAGATTTTTCTAGAGCATGGCCTATAATCCATATATGTTTATGTTTTATGATTATTGGTCACTGTTTGTATCTGAATCGGTTTCTTTTGCTTTTTCTTCTCTAGTTCCTTCACAGTCAGTGGGTGAACTGTCAGCCAATCAGGTTGGCCCTGATGTGCTTTTGTCATGGAAAGCCATTGCGATGGAACAGCAACGAGGCTTTATACGTGGATACACCATCTACCTGGCAAACGCAACACGTCTGGAACTCATTGGTAGGTTTCGCAGCACATTCAGACACGTGTTAGTAGAAACAAACATCTGCTTATACAAATAGAACTGCATTATTTATACATTTCTTATTAAAGGGTTCATGACGTACTCTTTTTTTTTATTATTTATTTATTTATTTATATATATATATATATATATATATATATATATATATATATATATAATTTTATTATCTTCACTGAGGTCCACTTATAATGTTAGTAAAGTTTTTTTTTTTTTTTTTTTTTTTTGCACCAAACAGTCACAATTTAGTCATATATAATAATTTTCCACCCTGCCTCTGGCCCTCTGTCTAAAGCGTCTAAACGCTGTCCTTTGGCCCTTTAAAAATTCAACGTATCTGTTGTGATTGGCTAACATCATGCAGCTCTTCCAATAGAGCGCAGCAGTCTGGTTCTGGAAGTAAAAATCCCATTCATATATCCCATAGACTAATTGATTTTCAACAATAACTTATAAATCTTAAAAGACAGTCCTACTGTGAGCTACGAGGTTGTTCATTGATCGTATATGCTTCCATTGAAGCCATCCGTTCAGAATTCATTATAAACAACTACATTACCCATGGTACAGCAGAGAAAGATCCACCAATGAGAGAACCCCTCCCAACAAAACCGGCGAATACGTGCATTGGAACGACCGCCCACTCCCGTGATCCACTGTGAATGATGTAATCGAGTCGGTCTCCCTTCACCCTTAAACTACTTATATATTTGTACATATCGGAATATTTTGCAATAAACGCAAAATATATTGTTTCTATACTTATAATCAACAACCTAAAATCAATAGTTTTATATATTCCTATAGTTTTTTTATTCAATGATATCGTTCACAATGGTTTATGGGATTGTAGTCTGTGCGCTCATGAAAGACTGTAAGTAAAAATCCTTGTACCTTTGTCTTTATGTCTGATTTTCAAAAATGTTTTGCCTCAAAACAAAGTTTGTGATTTTCCTTGTGAGCTGGTTGGTTTGGTTCATGGCTCACAACTATTTTATGAAGGATTTTATTAAAAGTCTATGGCAGAAATTAATGGGGAAAATACTTCCGGAACCCAGACAGCTGAAAAAGTGGGTGGGTTGAACGAACTCCACACAACATTGTAAAACTACATTTCAGGGCTAGTACATAATGTACAACCAACATATTTCATCTGAATGTACCAAACGGTTCACTCAAGCACAACGTAAACGATAAAACAGTCATGACATTTAAAAAACATTCGTGAATAAAATTTGTTACTTACGGTTTTTTTGTCCAATAGTCCAATTTAAACTGCCCCATCTTTCAATAACCTTGAATCATATTGTGAATATATTCTGCAAATGTTATTCAAATGCATCAAATCGATCAAAGACGTTGTGACGAGGAGAAGGGCGTGGCCGGGCCATGATGGAGCACGGCCGACGCTGAACCAGCTGATCGGCGGGAGAGAGAGATAAGGGGCGGCTGGAGACGCCGGTTCAAGAAAGCGAGAGACGCATGTGGCCACGCCCTCCTCCTCATCACAGACGTCCATCAAGTGCATGTATACCAAAGACCAACAATTAAAAATAGCACAGATGGGTGCAAAAACAGTCCAGGACGCCTTCAAAACAAAACAGCAAGACATCACAGCTGAATGAAACACAATGGGGGATCCTGGTTGGAGTTATAACTTGACATTGCATCTTTTAAAAGTGGTGCGAGATATATGAAAATGGTCAAAGCCTTCGTCTAGTGCACATTTATGTAGAAAAACATTTAAATCCAGATAGGCACATGAAGGTGTCCTGTGTAAGTTTACTTTGGATGAATCTCCCATGACAGGCCCCATCTCTCACCTCTTCGCCTGTGTGACTGACTGAGCACCAGTGGGCGGGCCAAGGGTGCAATGACGGAAAAATAGGTGTTGATGTCTTGCTGAAGAGGTCATATGCAGATGTATTGTCATAACTTCCACAAATTTATGTCTTTATAGTTAAAATAGAAATTTAGCATGAATTGTAATATTTTTACTTATGTAAACATAAGTAAAAATGCCTATTAATAAAAATAATTTAAAAATATATACACCGATCAGCCACAACATTAAAACCACCTGCCTAATATTGTGTAGGTCCCCCTTGTGCCGCCAAAACAGCGCCAAATACTCAAAAACAGAAATACTCAAACCAGCCCATCTGGCACCAGCAATCATGCCACAGTCCAAATCACTGAGATAAAAATGTTTCCCCATTCTGATTATTGGTATGAAAATTAACTGTAGCTCCTGACCTGTATCTGCATGATTGTATGCACTGCTGCTACATGATTGGCTGATTAGATAATCACATGGATGATTGTTGGTGCCAGAGGGGCTGGTTTGAGTATTTCTGTAACTGCTGATCTCCTGGGATTTTCACACACAACAGTCTCTAGAATTTACTCCGAATGGTGCCAAAAACAAAAAACATCCCGTGAGGGGCAGTTCTGTGGATGGAAATGCCTTGTTGATGAGAGAGGTCATCAGAGAATGGCCAGACTGATTTGAACTTACAAAGTCTACGGTAACTCAGATAACCACTCTGTACAATTGTGGTGAGAAGAATATCATCTCTGAATGTTGTTCTGAGATGCGGGTTGGAGCTGTTTTGGCGGCACGAGGGGGACCTACACAATATTAGGCAGGTGGTTTTAATGTTGTGGCTGATCAGTGTATGTTTATAAAGGAAAATAAATATTAATAATTCAAATAAAAAATAAAATATTTAAATAAAAAATAAAGAAATAAAAGTATAATATATCAGTAAATATAAAATATGTATAAAAATAAGCATTTAAAAATACATATTTAATACTTAAGTATTTTTATTCATTATATCTGTTAATAAATGTCTCTAATTGTTGTGTTCCAAGGTAATATGTCCGATCCTAAAGTGAGGTTATACAGGGTGAGGAGTTTGTCTCTGGGGTCATACAAGTTTATTGTAAAGGCTTACACATCAGCTGGAGAGGACACCGGATCTACTGTAGCCATTAAACTGGAGATGGACAGTAAGTCATTATATTACTCTTTCAGATTAAATTCTGCACAGTATGTGAAATTCATATATTTGCCAAAAAGAGGGCATTTTTAAGTTCCACAAATAATTTTTATTCTCTAGTTCAGTTCTTCAGAAAGCCATCTATGTACTGCTGCTTTAAGGAACACAGAAAACAAAATAACTGATCTGAACAACCTATTATGAAACATTAGGAACTTTTCTTAATTGCCTATGAACCATATAGCAACTACAGTGAAAAATGTTTCTTTATAATAAGAGAGTTCTTTGCAATATATATATGTATGTATATATATATATATATATATATATATATATATATATATTGTAATGTATATATATTTTTAGAGTATTTCATATTTATGATTAAAGTCAAAGCATGTTTTCATTTTTAGAATTGTTTAAATGGCACAACTAGCTACTTAGTAGTTCTTCAGATTACCTTAATATCATAGATAACAAATGAATATACTATTAAAAATATAGTTATAATATTCTCTTACTTCTGTTCTTACCTACAGCTGACATGTTGGTTGTTGGTATTGTGGTGTCGTTAGGCGCCATGTTCTGCTGTCTGATCCTCATCAGCATTTTCTGCTACAAGAAGAGAGAGTGGTACGACTGTATTATGGTGGTTTATTGACATTTCCATCAAGATATATATTCTGTAATATCCAGATGGCTTATAATATTTCTGCTAAAACAAACTTTATTCTTTCCATTTGAGCGAACCTATCATACTCAAAAAGACTCGAGCAATGCACGGGTCATATAATTCTCATTACTGCAATGCCAAAAATCTCCACTGCATTGTATGTTTTGCGAATAAAAGATACATTAAATTGTAAAATACAATTAAGTATACATCGTTGTAGTATTTGTTGTTTTGCCATTAATTTATGCTGATTTTATTAAAAAAATCTTAAGACCCTGACAGGATTATTTTCATTACTGTATTACAGTTATTAGGATGTTTGTTTTTTTTTTTTCGCATTACAGTAATGAGAATTTAGGGAGGTCTTAATGGTCCTAAAAATAGGCCTCTTTATGGTAAAATATCATTTTGATATTTTCATTTGATTTAGGGGTGAACTATAACCCGAACAGTTTATTGCGAGAATCACCCAATTAACCTGTTGACCTGATGGTTTTTGTATTTATTTAATTATAGGGTAAACAAAGCATTTTATCCTAAAATTCCTGGACCTAAAGTATCTGGAGACTGGTCCTCCCCTCAGGTATAATTTGTTTTATTTCATTTCTTCCTCCTCTCCCTCTTCCTCACATGTCCTCTAACGTGATTGTTGTTTGCGTTTAGGGTCCCCTGGATGTGAAGCCCTCTCCTCACAGTCTGGTCCACATCGAAGAGACTCCAGAGTGGGAATTCAGAAAGAAGGTTCTGGTTCCGGTGCCAGAGGAAGAGGAGTCTGAGAATGAAAATATTGAGGCAGACACCGACGAACCCACCTTCCTGAGATACTACAACCAGGTGGTTGGTGACAGTTCGCACAGTAACCATATTTCAGACTCATCTGGTTCTTCAGCCGCCTCTGTGGGCTCCACGCAGACTGAAATCACCTACACTGGCCTCCAGAGCCCGACCTCCTCACAGGGGGCTTACGGTGGTGGAGGTTACAAACCACAGATGCAGTCTGCTGCAGGTCCAGCTGAGCCACAACTCGAATTTGTTCCAGACTTCCAAGAGGAGAGCTTGAATATGGGTTATAAACCCCAGTGTTCCAGGCAGTTTGACTCTCCTGACGTGGGAAACATTAGCGGTTCACTTGGCAGCCCTACATCTGTCACATCATCCCAGTTCCTTCTTCCAGAATCTTCAGAGGAGAAACCGCAGCCTTCCAACACCTGGTTCCACAATCTTCTCTCTGGAAAATCCTGAAAACGCACTACTTCAGCATTTCTTTTCCACTTCAATTCGTGCTCTTCACCTTTGAGGTTGTTTTTCAGTTTGGTCCCTTACTGGAAATCACTCACAATTTATGTAATCAAACATCACTACTGTTTGGGACTTGTGTTACTGACCAGAGAGGTGAAGTACTACTGAAGAGCTGGAGGTAGTTGTATCTTCTGATGCTTGCTCAGAACAGTTTGATGTTTACCTCTAGGGGGCATCCGTTCATACTACAGGGTTCCTGTCTTTTAGCAACAGTAGCTTTAGACTTTTCCAGTTTTATTGGTGTGGTCCCAGAAAATCTACATTCTTGCGGCATTTCAGCGTTCTTTTCTTGTTGTAGCACTCAAACATGAGAGCTCAAAAAGTGGACAAAATGGATGGATTCGCTAAATTTGGCGGTCAAAGTCTTGTGAAAATGTCTTGTTTGATCAAAACCAATGCATTGATGGTTTGTTCTCGACTACTTTTTGCATTCATATTTGAAAGTCCTTACGCAGCCTAAAGCTATAATCTCACTGTTAATCACCGTGTTTTACATGTAACGAAATGCTGATAACTATAAAAAAATCAGTTCATTATAAAAACCGGACAGTCAGGCATACAGCGTTTACATGAGATTATGAAATTATCAGATTTTTCAGATTATCAGACATAAAAATGTAAACAGACATGCGCACATTAAATAAGCCGTCAAAAGGGTTTCGCTTCAATTGTTTATGACATTTCCCCGATATAAGAACATTGCTTAAGGTGTTTACGTGACCTTTTATGTTGTCAACTTGCTTGTTTAAGAAATGTTCCTGGCTCAAAACAAGTTAAATGGATAGTTCACCCAAAAATTAACATTCAGTCATTGTTTACTCACCCCTGTGTTGTTATAACCCTATATGACTTCCCTCGTGACATGGGACGCACAAGCAAAAACTCAGTTTATCTAAAAACAGGCCCACCACAGCAATAGTGACAACAGAGCACAACACTGCTGTGCAAAAACCAGAGAACAGAACTTACTAAAAATGTCTGAAGAGTTTGTAGTCGAAGAATAGATGCATTTCTATGCCCAGCCTTATTTTTTTCAACCGGAGTTCTCAATCAAAGAGAGAGATGGAGTAGGCGGGAATGTCTGTCACCTCTTCTCCATTGTGAACCGGTGAGTATTTGTGACAGACCTGAAGAGAGTGAAACCTCCACAAAAACATTTGGTAGGTGTAACATTCTGGGCCAAAATCAAGTAGTGATTTTTTTTTTAAGCTGCTCATGAGATGCTGGCTTAAATACACTGTTATGAGAGTTTTTGGATCGGTGCTAGTTCACAGCGGATGGAGTTACCCGCGTAATGCCGAAAACTGAAAACAAGCTCGTCACAACTGGTTAGTACAAAAACTCTGATCAACATAGAAAAGATACTTTTATCGTGTGTCATTTGCCATCAGGTTAGGACACAGTGTGACTATGGCTGCCTGTAGCCTCCTCTACATTTCTGTTTGATTTCCAAGTATTCCGTAAAAAAAAAAAAAAAAAAAAAAAGGCTGGGCATAGGAATGCATCAATTCTTCAACTACAAACTCTTCAGATATGTTTAGTAAGTTCTGTTCTCTGGTTTTGTGTGCAGCTGTGTTGTGTTGTGTTGTCACTGTTGCGGACCTGTTTTTAGATAAACAAAGAGTTTTCGCTTGAATGCCTCAATTTGCGAGAGGGCTGAGTGAACTGCTGCTCTCGTGCCCTATCATGAACACACGTGCACAGGAGATCAACGGTCAGTGAACATTTTCACTAAATAATACATGAAATTTCGGTTTGTTTCTCAACAAACCTTATCGTATGCTTTCATAACAATCATGGAATAATTTATAAGACTTCTGAATTATACTTTTGCATTCTTTTGAAGCTTGGAGAGATAGTCACCATAAATTGCCATTGTATGACATCACTGAGCACAAAATGTTTAACCACTTCTCCCTTTGTGGTAAGAAAGAGAAAGTCATATAGGGTTATAACAACACAGGAGTGAGTAAACAATGACATTTTTTGGGTGAACTAATCTTTTAAGTTCAATCGACAGCATTTGTGGCATAATTTTGATTACCACAAAAAAGTAATTTCGACTTGTCCCTCATTTATAAAAAAAATAAAAAAATGTTGGTTGTGGAATGAAAGTTTTCAAAAAAGCAAAAACTGCGGTTACTGTAAGAAACTTGCAATGAAAGTGAATGGTGCTCTATTTCAACAGTATATCCACAAGACAAACATTATATGTATAAACATGATTTTAGTTTGATAAAATCTCTGTTCTACACAATTTTAGAGTGATAAAATTGCTTGCATGGTTTACCACATTGCATCATCATTGTAACAAAGTTGTAATATTGGATATAACTTTACACAGATAAAGTTAGTAAGCGTTTCATTAAACTAAAATCATGTTGAGATATAAAATGTTTACATCTTGTGGCTGTAGTTTTAAAACAATGCACTTTTTTAAAGGGGTTATGACATGAGGAATATCATTTTTCTTGATCTTTTGACATAAGAGGTCATTGTACTATAAATCATGCTGTAAGTTTCAGAATTCAAAACTTCCTCACTGCAAAAAGAGCATTTGTTGAATCCAAGCTGCCAAAACGACTCGTTCTCTACTTCCTCCGTTGTGATGTCACACTGTGGTACACTTTTGCATCTGACTGCCTCCACAACACATCAACGCCTACTTTACACTTCTGTAACCGTGCTAGTTGCGGTGAGCAGTGAGATGGCAAGTAGAGAGAGCAGAGAGCCAATCATAACAGTGGCCGTTTCTGTCAAGTCTTAAAAGGAGAAGCAGCACCAAACCGAGCATTTCTGAATGATCAAAATGATCATGTTTTACAAATATATGTCTGTTTTTTTTTGTGCAGCAAAAACTTTACTAATATTATAAGTAAACCTGAAGGAACATATGTACAGTAAATAATAAAAGAAGGCATGTCATGGACACTTTAACATTTATAGACTGGCGCCATTCACTTCTAACATCCGATTTTTTTTTTTTTTTTTTTTTTTTTTTATAATCGAGGGAAGAGTTGAAAAATTTCATTCCGTTGAAAGATTGTGCATGTAAATGCACTCAGTGTTACTTCATGATAAAAAAAATTTCAGAAGAAAAATCATTCTTTTTATTTTTTCAAAGGTCAGTAATATTTAACGAAAGTGGCGTTATCCATACAACCTGTAAAGCATCTCATCAGTCTCGTCATCTTTGCATTTCATACTTGCATAAATCTAGCATTTACCTGGATATGACATTGGCAACCATGTGCACCAGTATACTTAGCCACATGTCAATGGGTCATTATGTGGGGTATATATTTGCTGATTGTAGAAATATTAGTCTAGGATTTCAGAGTGTGCTTCTCTGCTTGTTTCAGGAAATTGTCAAAGACTTTAAAATGACCACAGTGCCTCAGGAGCTTAAATTTATGTATTATCCAAAGAACAGCACCTTTTACCATAGCAGTATCTCCGCTAGTGCTTTGGATTGTGGGAACCACGAGGACCACAGGGTAAATTACTTTAAAAGAATAGTTCAACCAAAAGAAATTGTTAAATTCTGTGATCATTTACTCACCCTCATGTTATTCCAAAATGACTGGCTTTTTTCTCTTGAACACCAAAGGAGATGTTAGGCAGAATGTTCAAGTTGCTCTCTTCCATACAATGAAAGTAGATGGGGCACCATAAATGTAGTTCATATCACTATATGCGCTCATCTCCGCTATATTCCATGTTTTCTGAAGCCATACGATAGCTTTGTATGTAAGCTGAAAATACATTATCCTGTAATAATAAGCACGTTTACATGCAAAATAGCTTCCAAAAATCAACTTACTCAAAAAATCAGACTATGCAGTAAAAACACATTTCATGAGATTTGAAATCATTGAGTGATTTTCTGCTTTTTCTCTCGGGTTATAACACTTGTGCACATTGCGTAAGCCAGTAAGAACGCCTGTTGTAGGCTTGGTAAGCATAATCAATGTAAGATTGTGCATTGAAAAGCTAGTTTAACAACCGTGGTCACCATTCATTGTATGGAAATGACCTGCTTAGACATTGTTATAAATAAATCCTTTTGCGGAAGAAAGTCATAGGGGTTTTGAAAGACTTGAGTTTGAGTAAATAATGACAGAATTTCCATTTTTGGGTGCCCTATTTGTTTAACTAGCCTTAGCGACATCATCTAGCAACAACCTGCTTTTCCCAGAACTTAATCTAACATCCAAGTATTTGAGAGTTATGTGTGTGACTACTGTGAAGGCCTTTACCTGAACACTGTGTGTATCTCCTGTCACTTTCTGCTGTCACAGTGAGAACGGTAAGAATAATATATACGTCACATCAGGACAATATAGTGTCTGTGTTCGTGCAAGCAACACTGATCCTGAGTGGTTGACATCAACATGAAATCAAAATGGGCCCAGTTTACTTGGGGTCAGTTTTGACTTTCGAGACTTTAAAGACTGTTACACAGCAGTCATTAAACTGATAACGTGTCTGTTTGGCATTTGATTGAAAGGGCATTAGATGAACATTATTAGAACAGAGTTTTGGTGATATTATGGGATAGGTCGGCATCTACAAGCATATGTTGCTTAAGCTTTAAACACTACTGTGAAACACTTTATTTTGAATAATAGTTACTAATTTGTTACTTGTGCAGTCATACTTTTTGTTTTAAGGACACCTGCTAATGTTTATTTTCTTATTTTTTGTACGAATGTAAAATGCATGAATATATTTATGTTATGTTTTTGTTTTTAAAGTGTTTGATTTTTAAAGCGAAGCTTTACGGTCAAGTTCAGTATACTTAGTTCAGCATTATCTAGATTTCATAGCCCAGATTAGTCTTTTAGTAGTGACGAAAATGGATAAATAGCTTATTTTTGTATAATTTACACTCTGGTTGAAGGGTGTAAGTGTCGATCATCTCAAAAGGCTACTTTCTCACTACAGAGTGGTAATTTGATTGTTTAAAATGTTTCTGAGCAGTGTGAACACAAAAAGAGAACTGTTCAGATTTGAGTGACTTCCATATGTGATCTAGATCACATGGGATAATACACTACAAAGTATGAGGAGTTAGTGTAAATATTGAGTTAACACTATTGTAAATAAGCTTTTCTCTTGTGCATGAATATCATCAGATGTGAATATTGCATCCAAGTTGATATTGATTAATATTACATTAATGTTATCGCTTTTATATGCATGGCAGATTCCACATTGTTTTCAGTGTTTAGAGGGGAATGAAATGAGCTATGTAAAAGAATAAGGCATAATCACAGTAGAAACACTTGACGAGTGTGTGTAAACACATGTGTAGGAAATTATAAAGTTGTATCCAGGCATCTGGACTCTTAATACTATGCTAATACACTTACAGAATTATACCGTCTGTAGTATTATAGAAAATAAAGCAAATAAATAAAGTTATGTGTTTTCCTGTACTTATTTCAAAGAATAGCAAATATGCAATATAGTGGGGCGATTTAAGGTTTTATTTTGAGAATCAGCCTTTGAAAAAAAAACATATTGAAAATGGGCCTGATTTTAATTATTTGCGGAGAGATTTCTTATGCTTTGTCCAGACAGGAAGGCAACAGTGCTCTTCAAAAGTGGGCGGACATTCAATGGAGCATCTAATGTAGGTCTGTTGTCCTCTACTTCATCTCTATAAACCCACCACAACTTTCAATCTTCAATTGTTTCACTGCAGCCTCTATTCTTATGCTTTAGGGACATGGGTTTTCAGTTCTGACTGTAAAATGTCTCTTCTTTTTGAGGTCTTTTGAAGAGTTTATTACCCACGCAACTGGATATTGACAACAAAACATCGTCACAATGAAAATTTAGGAATTGTAAGGGGACATTAAAGGTATAAGGGTTTAATACAAGTTAGGCTCAGTCGGCAGCATTCGTGGCATAATGTTGATTACCACTCAAATTTATTTTGACTCATCCCTCTTTTTCTTTATAAAAAAGAAAAGCAAAATCTTGGATACAGTAAAGTATTTCCAATGGAGTGAATGGGACCAACCTGTTAATTTTATTAAACTACTGTTTCAAAAGCATAGTGTGGTAAAATCATTTAATAACCTTTTATTGTGTAAAGTTATATCCAATTTTACAACTGCGTTGCCATGAAGACAATGCCGTAAACTCTAAAACAACTGTAAAACCCTAAGTTTTAAACAACTTTACAGCTCAAATAATACATGAGTTTTAACAGAAGAATTAATTATAAGCTTCACATTTCTGCCTTTAAATCGAAATTTTTGGTGGTGATCAACATTGTCACAAGTTTCTGTTGATTGAGCTTAAAGGGATAGTTCACCCAAAAATGAAAATTCTCTCATCATTTACTCACCCTCATGCCATCTCAGATGTGTGTGACTTTCTTTCTTCTGCTGAACACAAAGACTTTTAGAAGAATATATTTTTAGGTGCATACAGTGCGAGTCAACAGGTCCAAAACTTTGAAGCTCAAAAAGCACATTAAGGCAGCATAAAAGTAATCCATGCGACTTAAATTGTTAAGTACATATCTTCAGAAGTAATATGATTAGTGTGGGTGAGAAACAGATCACTTATGTCCTTTTTTTTTTATTTTATTTTTTTTACTATAAATCTCTACTTTCAAACAGTCCTCTTAAGCGCTCTTCTCTCGTAAAGGGGGTCACACACCGGACGCGTCTGGTGGACGATTTTGCGCATTCTAAAATTGGAAACAATTGTTTTCTATGAATGTACGCACACCACTGCTCGGCGTCTGTAGGCGGCAGCCACCTATGACTATGGAGACTGCTCAAATTTCTGCTCGCCACGGAGTGCAACTCGCAACTCAAGTTGTTATCAATGGACATATATTATGCCTTAACTTTTGTGTGTACTGTCTGCCACCTGAACTGCATCGACCTGCCCTGTGGTTGATACCTGTGTCGTGTCCTAGCCGGGGCGTGGCACTTCTCGTCTGGTGACTGCCTTAAGAGTTCTTTTGTTTTTTGCGATTCAAATTCTTATCGTATATCGCCACCTAGTGGGCAGGGAGAATTTATAGTAAAAAAGGACATACATTTTGATCCGTTTCTCACCCACAGCTATCATACAGTTGTGGCCAAAAATATTGGCACCCTTAGTAAATATGAGCAAAGAAGGCTGTGAAAAAAAAAATCTGCATTGTTTATCATTTTGATCTTTCATTCAAACAAATCACAAAAATCTAACCTTTAATTGAAGCAAAACAATTGAAACGGGAAATATCTCATTATTAAATAAATATTTTTCTCAAACGCATTGGCCAAAATTATTGGCACGCTTTTATTCAACACTTTGTGCAACCTCCCTTTCACGAGATAACAGCTCTGAGTCTGCTCTTATAATGCCTAATGAGGTTGGAGAACACATGGCAAGGGATCTGAGACCATTCTTCCATACAGAATCTCTACAGATCCTTCAAATTCAGAGGTCCATGTTGGTGGACTCACCTCTTCAGTTCACCCCACAGGTTTTCTATGGGGTTCAGGTCAGGGAACAGGGATGGCCATGGCAGTACCTTGATTTTGTGGTCAGTGAACCATTTTTGTGTTGATTTTGATGTTTGTTTTGGATCATTGTCCTGCTGGAAGATCCAACCAGGGCCCATTGTAAGGTTTCTGCCACAACATTAAAGATCCAGCACCACAAATAACCATGGTCATTGGGTACTTCTTTGTCTGTGTGTGCGCCAAACCCATCTCTAGTGTTTGCTGCCAAAAAGCTCTATTTTTGTTTCATCTGACCAGAGAACTCGGTCGCATTTGAAGTTCCAGTAGTGTCTTGCAAACTGTAGACGCTTGAGTTTGTTGTTGGATGAGAACAGAGGCTTTTTTACTTGAAACCCTCCCAAACAACTTGTGGTGATGTAGGTGATGTCTGCTAAAAAATGTTTAGACTTTCTGACCCCAAGACCCAACTAGTGGAGTGGTGGTGACGTAGTGGACTAAAGCACTGACCTAGTAAGCAAAAGGTTGTTGGTTCAATCCCCACAGCCACCACCATTGTGTCCTTGAGCAAGACACCTAACTCCAGGTTGCACCAGGGGGATTGTCCCTGTAATAAGGGCACTGTAAGTCGCTTTGGATAAAAGTGTCTGCCAAATGTAAAATGTAACTTATTTCTGCAATTCTCCAGCTGTGATCCACTTGAACCATCCTCCTCACTGTGCATGGAAACAATATAGACATGTGTCCTTTTCCAGGATGATTCTTAAGATCTCCAATTGATTGGAACTTGTTAATTATTGCCCTGCTGGTGGATAGGGGCATTTTCAATGCTTTGGCTATTTTCTTATAGCCACACATCATAATTTTATTCTTTGGTCTTACCCATTGTGATGGATGACTAAGGGAATTTGGCTTTTGTGTTACCTCATATTTATACCCCTGTGAAACAGGAAGTCATAGCTGAACAATTTCATGTTCCTAGTCACCCAGGTGCACTAAAAATGTAAAATATGTATGGGAATATACTTCAGATTTATTTTACTCATAAGAATTTCTAGGGGTGCCAACGTTGTGGCCAACGTGTTTTGGAGAAAAACATTTATTTAATAATGAGATATTTCCTCTTTCAATTGTTTTACTTCAATTAAAGGTTAGATTTTTGTGAATTTTTTTTAATGAAAGATCAATAGGATAAACAATGCAGTTGTTTTTTTTTTTCACAGCCTTCTTTGCTCATATTTACCAAGGGTGCCAATATTTTTGGCCACCTCAACATAATGTTATAATGACCAAATCCAGCCAGAAACAATTGTGCGATGGTTTTGTTAATGCAGCTCAATTTTTTTCTCATTAAAAATTGTTTGTCTGGAAGCGCAGCTGCCAGTGTGACGTCACTTCACGTTCACCTGTCGGTTCAAACGCTGACCATAATACTACAATCATAATATCTTTATGATTATGGGAAATATCACATTCATAAGCAGAAATTGGCTAATAGAAAACCTAATATCCACTAATTATATGCCCTCCACTTTTCTTAAATTGTTATATTGATCACAAAAAAAAACAAAAAAGAAAAAAAGAAAAAAACATTTTTCTTTATTCATTTTTCTTTACCATAAGCATGATCTCCAACATCCGACGCCTGAAAACCACGTGACTGCTTCAGTATCTGGTTCAAGCAACCCCAGGGTGGTCTTCCTTACTCTAATCCATTATAATGTTTTGTTTAATATTATAATTCATATATGAAGCCTATATGAGTCTATGAAATAACAGATGAAGGAGAAGGACTGAGGCATGGTTAAATAGACGGATCGCAGATTTTCTTTTTATGAATTTGTTTTATTAATTTGACTTATATTAGTTCCAATACAGCCAAACGACTTAATCACTTAAACAAATGACTTTTAGTTATTTAAAATAAGAATCAGTTGCAGAACCAGATGTGAAACCAGCATCTGTAAATAGACACAGCAGTTTCTTAGGTGTTATTCATCCCTTTGACCACCAGATGGCCGCAGCGTACACAATGTTGAAAAGCTTCGAGTAATGTATGAACCCTTACGATGCAGTTGAGAGGAAACCTTCGTTTCTTCGCAAATCTACGTTTCACCATCGGCGAACGTCAGCGTCCGAATTTCGCACTTTATTTCATTAACTCCTTGCTGATATAATGTACGGAGGCTCTGAACCGCACGGTGAAAAAAAAAAATTAAATAAAAAAAAGCGTCTCAGTGTCAGTTTGCTCTCTTCAAAAAAAAAAAAATTTTTTCTCTCTTCAAAAATTTTTTTTTCTCTCTTCAAAAATGTTTTTTTTCTCTCCAAAAAAAAAAAAAAAAAAAAAAAGTTTCTCTCTCTTCAAAGAAATGCATGCGGTACCAACCTTGGCCACCAGGTGCCACTATAAGTAAACATGTAATCTTTTGCTTTTAATGCTTTCTCTGTTGCTATATAGCTGAATAATACATTTATTAATTTAAGGGTTTGCAAACCTTAAGACAAAATCAGGTTACATATGTTTGATATGGCATTCGTTGTCGTGTAACAACTGGAGTTATTTTTTTGTTTGAAATTGTTGGTCTTTCTAAACCATCTTCGCCGTTTGCTCAGTGTTTCATGGTGGAAGCAAAGGAATGTATTGAGGAAAACGGGAAACATGGGGAGATTATTATTATGTCTGTCCTTTTGAAGTGTTAGGGGTACATCTGGTAATGTTAATATTGTTGTAAGTAATTCTAATTTGTTATAATTATAATTAAATTCCACCATGAAAGTCTGCACATGACATCCCCGTTCAGTCGCGAGGATTTAATTTATAAATGATCTTTTCGTTTAGAAATTAAATTACTTACAACAATATTAACACTTCAAAACGAATGCCATATCAAACATATGTAACCTGATTTTGTCTTAAGGTTTGCAAACCCTTAAATAAATAATAAATGTATTATTCAGCTATATAGCAACAGAGAAAGCACTAAAAGCATAAGATTACATGTTTACTGATAGTGGCACCTGGTGGCCAAGGTTGGTACCGCATGCATTGTTTTTTTTTTTTTTTTTTTTTTTTGAAGAGAGAAAAAAAAATATTTTGAAGAGAGAATAAAATAAATAAATTTGGAAGAGAGAAAAAAAAATTTGCAAGAGAGAGAAAAAAAAATTTAGGAAGAGAGAAAAAAAATTAAGACTTAGGCTCAGGAAGGAACTGAGACACTTTTATTTTTATTTTCTTTCACTCTTATTTATTTTTTTATTTTTTTTCCACCGTGCGGTTCAGAGCCTCCGTAATAATGCACTCAAAATCCATGCACTATATAAGTATGAATGAATGAGTGAGCGATTTCGGACACACACAGAAACGGAACTGATGTACTAGAGTCGACTCCAACACTATTTAGAGTCAAAGAATCGACTCTTTTGGAGTCGACTCGCAAACCAGTGTATCTAACGCCACACATTTCCCGCCGTCAGTTTCTGTATTTGGTATTCTCGGAGTAAAAAAAAAACGTAGTTAGTGGAATTTAATAAACTATTGTCAGAGTTTATAATTGTTAAATTAAATTTGCTTTGTATGTTGACATGTGTCTTGCTTTAAAAATAAAATAAAAGTAGGCTAATCTGTTGAGATATTGTTAGTAATAACAGGCTAACTGTAAATAGAAATCACAGATATGGTTTTTGCTGTCATTTAGGAATGATTTGTTATGCGATGATGCATAAGATTAAACTCCCTGAAGTAAAAATGAGAAATGATATAGCATATTCTCTGTCAAAGCCCATAGCCAAAGCACAAAAGCATTTTCACCAGTCCTGGATCTGAATGAAGAATGGCAAATAATTCAAAGTTTGCATATTTATTAACTGTCATTGACACATGCACTTGATTAATTATTCCATGTTTAAATGTTGCATTTATGCTATTCATGCAAAACGTGGCTGCCCTTTTGATAACGTGCTTTTGCAGAGTATGATCTTGTAGCTACAGCTGGCACTGTTAGTGTATGGACAGTATTGCTAGCCAAGGAGTAAGCAATACAAACTAGGTATAACTTGAGAACTTTTAAAAACGCATCTTAAGGTAACAGATTGGTGCTATTTGTATGCTGACTTGTCCTACTCAAACATTACCTTTACATGGTATATTGCTGTTGAACTTCAGGTAAAGATTGTGTGAAAGCACATGTGCCTACATATGAGAAAATATGCAACAGCTGCATTAGGTGTGTGGGTCGCCGGTGTTCTGACAATCTGTCCTACCCCCTCAGGATGTGCTACCGGTAGTTCAAGCTGTCATATTGACTAACAAAATGTGCTTCTTTCTCAGAATGAGCTACTATTTATATTAAAACCACCTTAATAAATGATGTAAAAACAGGGGTAGCACGTCCTGTCAGCATGAGACACCCAACAGAATGAGCTACCGCCTTAATAAATGATGTAAAAACAGGGGTAGCACGTCCTGTTAGCTTGAGACACCCAACAGAATGAGCTACTGCCTTAATAAATGATGTAAAAACAGGGGTAGCACGTACCGTCAGCTTGAGACACCCATCAGAATGAACTACCGCCTTAATAAATGATGTAAAAACAGGGGTAGCACGTCTTGTTAGCTTGAGAGACAGTGGTAGCTGGACGTGTAAACAGCGAGCTCTGCACACTTTGCTAGTTTTTAATTACTTTTATGTCATAAACCATTGAGATTCAAAACACCCTGCTACATATCTGTTTTTTGAAGTCAACATGGCAAAGAATTCGAAATCCTCAGGCTCTGGAGATATTAAAAAAACAATTATGTGCTGAAGCTGGTGTCTCGGATGGGCTGGCAGACCAGGGACTTGGTTTGGACAATGTGGTGGGAGAAATCCAGTGGCAACTGGCGAGCATGTCTATGATGCTGCTGAAAGTTGTTGCTGACTTAGAGGATCTTGCTGTAATATGTCGATCGATTATTGCGATGGAAACGAAATTTTCTGAGTTGGATACCCCAAATTATGTATCGACAAGTATCAACAAGTCCCCTTTTTGCTGGTCAGAGTGGATTGTGAGGGGGGTTACTACACTCGGTGACCTATATGCGAGTGGAGTGTTGAGATCCTTTCAAAATTTGGTTAAACTTTTTAGGATTCCCAGATCTCAGTTCTATAAGTATTTACAGTTGTGCCACCTGCTCCGTACTGTTTTTGGGAGTAGTTTACACCCCCCTCAAAGCGGCAGATACTCTGGAAGAGGTGATTACTGCTTTTGGAAAAGGTCATGAGGCATCAGTGTATTACTCCCTGCTAATTCAGAGTCTGGGAGAAGGAACTTCAACTTCTCTTAAGAGATTATGGGAGAAAGACCTGAACTTGGTATTGGAGGAGGGAGTGTGCGCTAAGATTCTAAAAAACATCAAGTCTATATCTAGAGATGCAAGGGTGCGCTTTATGTAATTCAAGATTTTACATAGAGTCTATTGGACCCCCTCTAGATTGCATAGGCTTGGTCTTAAAGACACACCCACCTGCTGGCGATGTCAGTCAGAAGATGGAGACACAACCCATGTCTTTTGAGGATGTGTTAAGATCCAAGAATTTTGGTTGAGGATTCAGAGTTTTATGTGTGAGGTATTGGGTATGGGGCGGTCATTAATTTGGAGAATAAGCACATAAAAACTGGGTCCTAACTAGTATTATGATTGGCAGACAGATAATTTTAAGGGTTGGTTACCAGTGTCACTGTAGTACTTCTCTATTCGCTGTCAGCCATGATTACTACATTAGTGACAGTGATTTGTTTTCTTAAAAGGTGTGCTAAGTAATTTTTTCACTGCACTGGCCAGTAAAACAACCATGAAATTATTTGGTGCACTCTTAAAATGGTGTTGAATGGACACAACCAGACATCATCATTTGGGATGGCCATCTAAGAAAGATAAGACATTTAAACCACTTGCTGCATTTTCTGTGTAAATGAGCAATGGGTCGGCCGATACATTTTAAAGGTACTCAATGTCAGGATTTATAAGCTTTCATACAACTCAAAATCGACCATGAAATAGTGCAGTAGAAACCACCGAGGACAGAAGAAACACTTTGGCCTGTGTAAAACATACACAATTTCTTTACATAAACATTTCCCAAGCACTATATTACAGAAATTAAGTATTAAAACACATTTATCCTTATAGTTACCTTCATTTTCTTTTAAAGTGTATATAGGTAACTATCGATTACCTGTTTTAAAAAGCAGAGAATTACTGTCACAAAAAAAAAAAAAAAAAAAAAAAAATAATGTGCAAAACGATCTTTGTTTAAACCTTTGTTCCCACCTCATCTGATAGCCAGTTACTCCCTTGCAAAGTTTGCAAGGAAGAATCGTACAATTTGTATGGACCCACTACAGCTTCTACTCTACCAACAGCCTTCTTTGACCAGATGTGCTAAACTATTTCAAATGAAAACACATTCAAAATAATTAGTCAAAATATGAAGTTCTTTCATATCTTTTGAATTGCTTCAACCACTACATTTGTTTCACCTCTCTCCTCAAGGTTCTTAGCTATAGCTTCACTTTTGATTGTCTTAATGCTGCTTCTCTTTCCTCTTCCTTTTTTCCCATCCAAAGGACTGATGTGGTTCTTGCTTTCTGTTGTCTCCTTTCCTGCTTTCTGAATTCCTGTTGTCTCCTTTCCTGCTTTCTGAATTCCTGTTGTCTTTTTCTTTCCTCTCTCTTTCCATTTCTGAGGTAGATTTTCGTCTTTCTTAAAAGGTTGACCTCCCTCCCATTCCACTGTTTTGGACTTATCTTCTAGTGTCACCTGGTCAACTTCCGACTCTACGACTTTCCCTTTCACTGAATGTGACTGATACCTTTCCAATTCACTGTACTTCTCATCCAGTCTCACCTGGTCAACATGCAACTCAAGCTGGCCTTGCACTGCTTGCCGGTGTTCAGCTGTTGTTTCTTTTGTGTCCCCTTTTTTGTGTCCTTCCTTGTATGGTTTTAGAAGGTTTACGTTTTATGTGGTTTCCAAAATAAGTCCTTCCTGATTTTTCAGTACAACCGCCTTCCCTGTGATAGTGGAAATGGAGTAGGTCCCAGAAAAGTCTGGCTGGAGTCTACCCCCCTTCCGTCATTTTTTTCGTGCATTAAAGAGTAAAACCTTGTCACCAACATTGAAAGTGATGTTCTTGTATTCTTTTTTGCAAGCGTTTTACATAGGCCTCCTGTTGCTTTGTCTGGGATTTCACTATATTTTCACTTGCCCTTTCTTTAATAAGTTCTATTTGTTCAGCTCTGGTTTCAACAAATGATTCAGAAGTGTGGGGGAGAACAATGTGTGACAGCTAAGAGGTAAAAATAAAATAAAAATACATTAGACCACACAATAATGAAAACTGCTCTCTAAAGTTTTAGTTTCAGGATTACTGCAATACTTTAATAATTGTAATGGTTTCTATACAACATATTGATTAGTTTCTCCCCATGGATAGTATTGTTTTTTGTTTTTTTATCTGCATAAAAAACAATTATATTTCAGTTTTTTCATGACTATTGTCCCCACTCTCTGACACTTTTTTTTAAATGGCCCAAACTTTTTTTTTTTTTTTTTTTTTTTTTTTTGCTGTTGTGCTTTTAAAATGCCTAAATAGACACAAGCAACAGTGTTCTGAGCACTAAGCAGCCTTCTCACAAAGCAGCTGTGGGTTTGATGTACAGTCCATTATATAGTTTTGAACCGCCCCATCCTTCAATAGTTTCTTTGCGAAGCCTACATTACATTGTGACCACATCACAAAACAATCCGCATTGAAATGTGCTGATCACACTGATACAATCAGATGTAAATGAACAGTTATCTTGTTATAAATAAATTATGGACGCTCTTTGGCTAAATGTGGGTGGTCATGTGTTAATGCTCTTATTTCTGTGACATCAGAACGTTGTGGAAGTTTATAATGATTCACGAAAATTACATTTTGTTTTCATAATACATCAAGCTCTTTTATGTCAAATTTGATTCCTCATGATTCCTTTAGGTAATCTGTAGACAGTAGCCTAGCTGGTCAAGTTATCTACACGCATCATGATCATCATGATTACGACTTAATTTAGACTGAACACAAAAATAAGACTTACCGGCAATTCTTATGGGACTTCAGAAGGAAATCTTGCTTCTCTTGCATACATCAAGAGGAAGGGACTGTATTTAGTAGTTGTTTGGATGAACACAATGAAAACATAGTTGCATCAAGAAAAACATCCCAATTATTCTGATGGTCATTAACAAGTTTTCTGAGGGCCCTGAAATGATTGTGAATACCAGATGAACCATTATCTGTACAATTTAAGACATATGATAAAATATTATGTAAACACTGTATTTCAGTCTTTAAGCTAGAAAAGTAAAGTTTGTCAAACCCCTTGCTTGAAGTTTAAAGTGTTAAAAAAGACTTGCAGTTACATAGAACAGTAGTTCTCAAACTTTGATCAAATCAGAGTTCCCAAGTACCACCTAATCGCCATCTCTTTGAGCGCAAGGTTAAGGACATACACCAACACAACATACTCCAGATTTTGATTACTATCATATTTTGATTTAATATCAATATAAACACCACAACTGTTACATTTAGAACTTTCACAAAACAATCATATTATTTTGCAAACCATTTAAAATTTTGCATTCCAATTTAAACACACTAATATCCAATTAACATATATTTATAAATTTGGAGCAATTTAGTCCACACTGATGAGCCAAAACGTTATGACCACTATGGTCATAATATTATGGTCCTCCAACAGCTGCCACATTAACAGCAGGGTGCGATGCGCTGTGTGTTGTGACATATTCCTCCGGTAACCATCAATACAATTTTCTGTGACTTGGGCCACAGTAGACCTTATGTCAGTTTGGACCAGACGGGATAGCCTTTGTTGCCCTTGTGCATCGATGAGCATTAGGCACCCAACACCCTGTCACCGGTTTGTGGTTTGTCCCTCCTCGGACCACTCGGTAGGTACACACCACTGCTGACCAGGGTAGGGTTGCATCAGCTGTGCCTAAGTTCTCACGTAAGTTAGGATGTAAAGTTCACACTAAGAGCTTAGTAACTACTAGTTAGTTTGTAACTAAGTCAGTGCTTAATTTGGTTGCACCACCTGTTCTTAAGGCAAGACTTAACTAGTAGGCCGTAAGCTCTCCGTAAAGTAATGCGTAGTCGCATAATATGACATTTACATGAATTGATCCAATAAGCAGCTTTCAAATAGAATGTTTCCTATACACCATTTCAAGGGTGTAAACAATCACAAATAAATGCTAACGGACCGGACACACTTCGGGTTTTTCACTTTTAATTGAAGGTCTGGGTGGAGTTTAAGCCATGTTCACACCCCAGCATTTTTGTTGCCAGTTGCTGTACTGTTGTATCGCTAGTAGGTGTTCCTATTGGTTGCCCTAATTTTTTTGGCAGGATAATGCAGTGGAAAATGCATGATATTATAATCAATTACTCACACATGAATCAAACTCTAATGCCGATTTCTGAGCCAGTATTTTTATGCATAATATATAATATCTTCAAATGAGGGCAGAGACAAAAACAGTGAAAAACGGCTACACTACACTATAGTATCAGACATGAGAAAGATCATGTGAGCTCCACTGTCTTCACGCCCACTGGTAAGTGCTACAGAAAGCCACTGAGCACTTGCATTTTCAGAATATTAATTTCTAATATTCTATATTAAAGGTGAACCAAGTAATTTTCCTTAATTAAAGTTTAACACGTTGAATTCAGACATACTACTTTTTTCACATACTGTTTTTCGCTTACTATGTAGGGAAATGTGTAGTGCTGGGGGTCCTCTGTAGGAACAGGGTAGGGAAACCCTGAGCAGAAGAATTATTTTTTCTGATCATTATTAAAAATATGTAACTAGAAATTAGTGTCTTATCATACTGCTGTTGTGTTCTAAAAGCAATAAGCTCAGCATTGTGCCTAATGATATCCCATGATATCATCACTGTAACGCACAGCCTCTTGTGGTTTATTGTTTTAATCTATCACAAATGCAACTGAGCTTTTTCTAAGACCACCTAAGTGTTACTGACCAATCATATCTGGGCAAAAGTTGTAGTCTGTCATATTGTTGAACATATCAATATGGGTGCAATCACAGATGTGTGTTTATAGTCATTTTGCTATGACTTGTAACACGGCTCAACAAATCAGATAATACAGTCTGAACTATTTGTTTTATAATAGGTAATTACCCATTTCTCAATGTC
Organism: Myxocyprinus asiaticus; assembly: GCF_019703515.2. Taxonomy (NCBI): domain Eukaryota; kingdom Metazoa; phylum Chordata; class Actinopteri; order Cypriniformes; family Catostomidae; genus Myxocyprinus; species Myxocyprinus asiaticus. Next base: position 5,807,844 of record NC_059346.1, on the reverse strand, counting down.
CACTTTCATCCCTGGCCAATAATATCTGGCACACAGTGCATTTCTCATTTTGAATATTCCACTGTGGCCTCCAATAGGGAATCAATACTGCTTTTCTTCTTCCGTAGTATAGCATGCCATCTGCATCCATAAATTAAAATGCCTAAATTATATCAGAGATTTACCTAATTTAATCCACTTTTGGTACAAAACTACTGATTTACTACTGACATACTAACCAGTGACTCTGAACTTTGCAGCATACCGCTTCAAACTTTGCCGTTCTGACTTGCTGTACTGTGCAGCGAACTTATTTAAAGTCAGTAGATTGAGAACTTCTCCATATCTTCCCTCCATGATTACAGTGCTGTAAAGAGTAAAAGATTCAGGAGCAGATGGATGGCAAAGCAGAATTGTCTTACAAGTTATCTTTTCAACAAGTAAAATAAGCATAACCAAACAAATTAAAGGTGCACCAAGTAACTGGTTCTTCTTCATTCAGTGATCTTAGAAGCCTAACGGTGTGGATGCATTTTTTGAAGACTTGATCTGATCTGGCCTGATTTGAACATGGTAGTGCTCATGGATGTGCTTGCTGCACAAAGTAAAATAACAGTATACATTTACATATATGCATTTGGCAGATGCTTTTATCCAAAGTGACTTACAGTGCACTTATTACAGGGACAATCCCCCTGGAGCAACCTGGAGTTAAGTGCCTTTCTCAAGGACACAATGATGGTGGCTGTGGGGATTAAACCAGCAACTTTCTGATTACCAGTTATGTGCTTTAGCCCACTACGCCACCACCACTCCAGTATAAATCATCTTAAAACACTGATATGACTAGTCTTAATCTCATGCGTGTGTACATCATTTTAAACATATTTCAAAAATACTATTAATTTCTTCATCTGTAACACTTTAGCAATTAGCAAAAAAATAACATAAAAAAAATAGTTAGTGCACCTTTAACATAACTTAGTGTTAAATAAGATGCAGAGTAAGCCTATAGGTGCTGTTAGGAACTCAGCTAATCATATCAACAATGCTATATTTACGCTGCTAGGCTTAAATGCACAAATCCAATCCTTTGACACATATTACATTTTTTGTTGTTGTCCCACTTGTTTACTATTAATCTCATGTTACAATTAATATCTGTTAGTCTTAAAACATTGCAAACATCTATTCAGTCCTTTCTAATATTTTATTCTAAAATGTGACATATGGCTAATTGATATTGGCACTAATAATTTTAATTCACATTTTCAATTATGTATTTTTAAGAAAATGGAAACTTAGTTCTGTAAAGCTGCTTTGAAACAATGTGTACTGTGAAAAGCGCAATACAAATAAATTTGACTTGACATTAACAGACGCATATCTATTTTTTGTCCCACTTGTTTACATTCACTTAAGACATATAACCGTTTGTTATACGGTTTTACATTAATATAAATACATTAATACCCCGCAAAAAGATGGAAACTAGCCTGTCTTTCACAAATCACTAACCACATACAGAATATTCATGTATATAATATGTGCACACAAAGCATGAAAAGTGATTCTCGTGATTTCATTCGTTCTACAAACGAGCTGATGAGATTAATCAGGTGTGTTTGATTAAGGAGACATCCAATGTAGTGTTGGGAATTCATTTAACATCACCACATAGACTACTAGCTAATTTCATGTGTTACGCTAGCATAAAAACGTGGTTGTTTTTTAATTTATGATGTCTTATCAGTTACAAAATTCTATAAGATATTTGTGCTATCTAAAGTTCCATTTGAGTAGATTTCAGATATGATTCTAGAGTATTTAAAAATATATATTTAGAAACCTTTTTCGAACACACGAACAGCTTCAGTTATGTAAAGGTGGTGTTTAACCGTCAAATTCCTACCGCGTATATTTGTATCACAGACAATGCAGAAATTATTATAATTATTGGGAAAGATTCTGTTTCACTGTAAAATACTAAATATAATTGTACTATTATTCAGCTCAAAATTATGGGCGTGTCTTCAGGTATGCAGTTTCCAAGCTAGAAAACGTCATGCGCATGCGCAGTGCGTGTGGGCAGCACATTCTGAGAGGTAGGTCAGATTGTCAGAACACCGGCTCTTGTAGGTGAACGTTGGGAGACGGCTCGCATATCAGAAGAGCCGAATCTGTTTATAAAAATATATCATTAAGATATGAATAATCAAAAGATTTAAATGAATAGAATTAATGAATTCAAAGAACGAAAAAAGAAATAAAACAATATAGGCCTAAATGCTCAAGCGCACACACATTCGTTCTGTCTGCTCAGACTAACCGCCTCACCTGTTGTTCCTGTCAATCAGACACGGGGTGTCAACCAATGAAACCAAAGATGCGTGAGGGAGGGCGGAGCCAACTTATTATGTTGTTCAGATTGTATTCGTTTTGAATTGTTACGTTTATATGCACTTTGTTTATATACATTAAAAAAGTTATACTTTAAATGCACATGTGTAATAGCATCCTTTTTTACATTTATTTCAATTTGTGGGATGCTGCAGTTTTGCAAATTGTTATTTTTCTTTGATATGGTGCAATATTCTATTATGCTGTTCAGATTGTATTTGTTTTGAATGGTTATATTTATATGCACTTTGTTTATATACATTAAAAAGTTATACTTTAAATGCAAATGCAAACCAATGCATTTTTAAATACATTGTGGTTAAGGTAGAGTATGATTTCATTTAATAATTTAATTAGAATTGTTTTAACACCAATCATAGTCAAACTATCGCAAACTGTTTATCTTGAAAAAAATACAATTTTTTTTTTAAAGAGCTGTTAGGGAGCCAAAAGAGCCGGCTCACTGAAAAGAGCCTGAATGCCCATCACTAATGCTGATATCGTGAGACAGCTTTTCACCTCAACAAGAAATATCGTCACGTTTTAATATCGCTGTCACACCCCTAGTCTTCACTGGCTGCCTGTCTTATGCCGTATTAAGTTTAAAATTCTTCTCCTGACATACAAAGCTCTCAATGATCTGGCACCTCATTATATATGTGATCTGCTGCATCCATACACACCAGCACGCACTCTTCGTTCTTCTGATTCCAAATTGTTGTCTGTTCCTAGATTTCGTCCATCCACTTTTGGTGGGAGATCCTTCAGTGTAGTTGCACCTAAACTGTGGAACTCTCTACCTCAGAGACTCCGTGACATCTCCTCTATTTCCATCTTTAAATCTCAGCTTAAAACACATCTTTTCTCAGCGCATTATCTGTCTGTTACTCATTGATGTTTGATTTCCCCCTTTGTGATTGAAATTGTAACTTCTGTTGAAATGTATATTAATGTACTTTGTCCTGTTAAATGTATATGGAGTGTTCTTGAGCTTGTGGTAAGGTGCTATATATATATATATATATATATATATATATATATATATATATATAACTATTATTATCATTATTATCTGAAGGCTTCTGCTTAAATTCCTGAATTTGCTTAACAAAACTATTATTTTATGTCATTTAAAAAAAATAATTAATAAAAAAAAATAAAAAGCAGCCAACAGTTGCCCATGATATATGGGAACTCCAAGACAGCTTCATCATGAAATTGGTTGATAGAATATGAAGAGTGTTATCAAGGCAAAGTGGGGCTACATTGAAGAACAAATTAAGAAATAAATTCAGAAAATTAAGAATGGAAACTTATCAAGGAATAGGTAGTGCTGGTAAAGTTATTTAATAGCATTCTCCATTTTGTGGACAGTGTCTCCCTATTGTGGGCCTGAGCTCTTAAAATTTACTGTATTCTGATCTTTGCATTTTCAAGCAGTGGTACATGAGAGACACACTCTTGAAGCCCCTATCGTGCATAAATTACTGAATATGTTGGTGCACTACATGTGTAATTGCGTTATCACATGCATGGTATAAAAAATGAATGCCAGAAGCTCTTAACTCCTTTCATTTCTGCACTTTATACAAACTGTGATCAAATGTAATACATACGTCTCAGCTATCATACTATCATACTTTAAGTCAATGATCAAGGTGACGATTCTTGTTATAGAAAATATATTTGATGGATCAGCGAACCATCAAAATGTAATCTCATTTGAATTGCAGCAGTCCACTTAGTACCACTAAAAATTATTGACGTTATAGTCTTCAAAATCTAGAAGTTTGCACTTGAGCATTTGCGAAGGACATCAGACAAGTAAACATGTCATAACGTGCAGCTATTAATAATTTCTATTAAAGATTAGCTAAATTTACACCATTCAATACTGCAGTTAACTAAGTTATGTCATGCGCATGTATGGCAATCAGTTGGTGCTGAACTAAGCTTGCAGCTGTTTGTTCGGTCTCCTTATGGTTGTTTTAGGTGTTAGAAGTTGACATGGTCGGAAATAAATGTAGCTTTGACAGCAAAAACGTAATAGGCAAAGGTGGGTGTCAGGTTCACAGGCTTTTTGATTTTATGGGTCATTGCACCCAAGGGTCATAATTCAATACCTTGTATGGGAAATGGCCAATAAATACAAGCCCTGGACATCTTAAGGACTGTGTTGAATAAAAACCTATACAACCTTTCCCTTCAAACATGCAGCAGAATAAGATAAACAAACAATATAACATTTAAAACTTGTAGAAAAGTTTTAACATTTACATAACATTAACATGGTAATGTTCATACAGTATATACCAACTCCAAATGAGTGCAGTTTCTTAATTTAACTTTTTGGTTTAAACATTTCAGTGAAAATGGTTCATTAAAACTCTGTAGAAATCATAATTTAAATAAGCTGTTCATGTTGAAGGACTGTCTGTGCTAAGGACAAAATCCTCCTGACGGTATTTAGTACGGTGAGTGATGAGTAGCTTGATAGCTGCTGGCTGGTTTGTGGCTATAAATTATTTTTGTGAGGAAGCCCTGAAGAACTGCTGATCTCTAAGTATATTCAGAATCATAGCTATTCCAAATGAGAGATAAACATAGTAAGTGAATATGTCAAATGTGTATATTAAAGTTTAAGAGTCCATGATGCTAAGTTGACAGATTAGACAATTCTCCAAAGATTTTTGGCATGTTAGGTCACAGATGTGCCTGAGATTTCAGCTTGAGAATCACTGAGAGTGCTTTCACGGTTCATTACAGTAGATTCTGTATACACACACAAGGGAATTTAAATGTTAGGACTTTTTTTTTTTTTTTCAAGTGCATTTTAATCAAGCCTCAGTGTCCTAGTACAAAAATCTGGTCACCAGGTAAAATTGCTTTTAGACCTCTTTATTCACTTTATAGCCTCAATCAAGTTTTTTTTTTTTTTTTTTTTTGTTGTTGTTTTGTTTGTTTCAGATAGGGCTGTAACCACCATAGACATGGGCAATATAGTGGTCACCTTGTTAACAAGGACTTTACCTTCACAAATAAACATATGCAGTTTTTCAGTGCACACATCTGTGGAAAATTTGTCCTATCTATTGGTCAAAACTATTTTATGGTTGTAGATCTATTGATAATAAATCAACAAGAATTCACTCCACCCTCCCACCCTTTTGAGGCACTTGCATCAAATGTATTTTACATGGAGATCCCATAAGAAATATTGGCCAGAGAGCTAGTATATAAATAGTGCATGTTTCTGTAGACTGTTTGGCTCGGACAAGACTTAACTTCAGGGCACAGGAAAGTCACAACAGATTATGGCCCTAAGGTTGGCAACATTTGCAGGAAGGTGCAAACAGGATGCAAAGCAAGTTTTGTGCATGTTAAGAACTGTTCTGCCACAAGATTTAAGGAAATAGCTTTGAATGCGGTAAAGAGCTTAATGCTTTAATTTCTTCAATGATATATTGTCAGCTTTAGCATGTAATGAATGTGATGATTGTAGTCTAATTGTAACCATTGCATTAGTATTGCATGTATGAGAGCAAATATTATTAAAAAATATTTTATTTTGATTTGATTGTATTGGCTGTAAATATTGAAAATTATTCCGTAACTGCACCTCATAAAAATATGGGGAGACATGGGAAAGATATTACACTTTTTACTCCAGTAAATATTTTTCAGGGTGTTAATTCCTGTTTAGACACATATCTAAGTCTCGGCAACAAAAAGGTTATTGAAAAATGTCCATTCCACAGGAAAAAAGATACAGTTCATTTAGCAAATGGTGACCTTTTGCGACATCATGCCCCATATTAATTGTATGGGGTAAGTTGAACCTGCACATCAAACTGCTGTTTATCGACTCTGATTGAAGAAAAATATACTTTTTTTATTGATTTTTATTATGAAATATCAAAAGTATTATAGTGTGTTTTGAAACATAAAACAATTTATGAAACAGCATACATGGAAATAGTAACATACAACTAGATTTGTACATTTTCCCTTTGCACAATGAGTTTCAAGTCAAACACAATGCAGTTGATGGCCTTCTTAAGATTCTTGGAGTACATCACCCAGAACTTACTAGAACTGCAAGAACATTGCTTGGCACTTGTGAGACTGTTACCTTTGAGGTGAAATCTGGGACGCAGTACTTCTATTTTGGATGCAGAGAACAAATGCGCAGTTACTTGAATATGTACCCTAGTAATGTTATCACTCATTTAGATTGTCTGGACATTTCTTTGAATATTGATGGCTTGCCATTGTTCAAAAGCAAAAGTCAGTCACTGTGGCCATTTCTTTGCAAAATTAAGTTTTCCTCTTGCTCTGTGTTTTGGTGTGTCAAAGCCTAGGAATCTTGATTTTTTGACAGATGTTACTCATGACCTCAGTGACCTTTTACAGAATGGATTAGAGACTGACAAGTGTGTCATTAGAGTTAATCTGCGCTGTGTCACTTGTGATGCCCCAGCTAAAGCACTTGTTAAGTGTACAAAGCAATATTCAGGCTATTACAGTTGTGATAAATGCACACAAAAAGGTTTCTGGGATGGAAGTCGGGTTATTTACCCAGAGACCTTTAATCTAACTCTAAGAACAGACGTGTCTTTTCGTGAGCAGTTTCAGGAAGAGCACCACCAGCCTTCAGAGGATTCGCCTTTTTGCATGCTCCAAATGGACATGATTCAGCAATTCCCAGCAGATTATATACACCAATGCTGTCTTGGCGTAATGCGAAAACTGATTATTTTGTGGTTGCGTGGAAAGCTCAGAACAAGATTGTCAGCTGGCCAGGTAAAGGAGATCAGTTCCCGACTTCTTGGTTTAAGACCATTCATTCCAGACATTTTTGCAAGGAAGCCACGCGGCCTGGATGAAATTGACAGGTAGAAAGCCACTGAACTGTGACCATTTACACAGGCAAAGTTGTACTGAAAGGCATTCTTTCTGATGAACTCTATGAACATTTTATGCTATTCAGCGTGGCATTGGCCATTTTAGTATGCCCACACCTAGTGAAAGAGTATAACTCATATGCAGGGGATCTGTTGGTGCACTTTGTGGAGGAGGGTAGAAAGTTTTATGGGGATGAGTTCTTGGTTTATAATGTGCACTCTATGGTTCACCTTGCCTCTGATGCGTACACTTATGGTGGGCTAGATGAATGTAGTGCTTTTCCTTTTGAAAATTACCTACACCAGCTGAAGAGGTTAGTACGCTCTGGTAAGAATCCTCTGTCACAAATTGTCAAACGTCTCAGTGAAATTGACAAGCACAGAGAGGAAATAAAAAAACAGCCCAAAGCTGTGGTTGGTACTCAAAAACCAAGCAATGCTTTTGCCCTCAGTGACATGCAGTGCTGTGAGGTTATTTCTGCCGTAGGTGAAAACAGAGACAAAGAACCAATGGTACTTTGTCGCATTTATGAGAAACTTGAGCCATTCTTCATGCATCCTTGTGATTCTAGGTTGATTGGTGTTTATAAGGCCCAAGTAAAGCACACTAGAATGAAAACAATGTCTGAGAGGCAATTGGTCAGAAAGGCATTTTTAATAGAGGCTGAGCACGGCGCCTGCATCGTCCTCTCAGTGCTTCATTCATACTGAGCAACAATCCTTTTTTTTTTTTTTCTCTCTCCTTACCACCCCCTTGCATTTTTGATATTTTGTACAAGTATTGAACCAGGCAAATTGATTTGTCGACTTTAATGCCACTTTATCAGTACTGACTGATATTCATACCACTATAAAAAAAACGAAGTGTGACCGTCCAAACATCTGCCTTGTCAATGATTAAGGTACAGTTTTTCATACACTTTTAAGTGAATTGAGGACATATTGTGTAAAATAAATGCATTTCACTGGATTTGTAGTTTTTATTTATTTTATTTTTTTTACCTTTGACCTCATGACCTTATTCATGAGACATGAGCAGAACAAATTAGTTTGTAGTAAATGCATTCTTATGTTTATTGTTCCATTGAATGAGACTTAATAATCATTGTACACACGTATTTGTTATGATTGAGTTTCATGAATAATGGCCAAAGATTTGGCCTTACAGTTTTTACAATTAAGGGCGTACTCACACTATGCCGATTGCCCTGTACCGTGCCCAAGCACGATTGCCCCCCCCACCCCAGAGGCAGCTGACGTTGACGGAGGAATTTGCAGCTTTACTCGCCGACTACTATTCCCGTTCATTAATAAGGTGAGAACCAGACCTGCTATAAACCCAGATATTCTCGAATAAATTGAAAAGGGTACCCATCATGTTTTGAGTTCCGTGCTCGGCCATGTTTAGCAACCACACTAGATGCATATCGTGCCTGTGTCCAACTGAACCGTGCCCCAGCCCACCTCTTCAAGTGGGCATGGGCACGGTTCAGCGTACCAGGCACGGTATGGAGCGATCACACTAGTCAAACGAACTGGACTTTGGGGATCAAACATGCTCAAGCATAGTACAGTTTGCTTAGTGTGAGTACACCCTAAAAAGACAACTGTATTCTGTGACTTTACAGTCAACAGGGCCAGGAAATCACTGTTATATAGCAATGCTGTGTTGTAGGATCTTTTTTTTTTAAAATCTTAAATGCTTGTAAATTTTGACCATTGTTGAGTTTTGTATGCAGAGTTTTAATGTCTGTATGCCTGGTTGACAACTCATACTAATTGTTTATGAGAAATAACCAATCAAAGCCAATCAATGCAATGTCCCTCTTCATTTGTTTATCTACAATTATACTATTTATTTGTTTTAACATCCAGCATACCTCTTCTTTTTTTTTTTAAAGCAATTTGTTGTTATGACAGAAAAACACCTAGACTGCATTTATTTTACAGTTAAATTCAGAATACAGTATTGTATTTTATTGTAAGAAATTGCTGTTAAACCTTGTAAAATCCTTAACATTTTTATAGTGTGCTCTCTAGGCAAAACTCTTTAATGAACCACTATTTCATACCTTTGTATGCGCCTGAGGACACACATGCTGACAGTTTAACTGATTTAAATTACTTTTCAGTGCACCTGCACTATATTGATTCCGGACCCTCATTTTTGTTTATTTTTCAGAGATGCTATGCCGTGATTAAATTTCCTCAGGATAACACTGTTGACGTTGTGCCTTCTACATGGCTCGAAATAACAAGCGAGGTATTACCAATAATTCTCATCTGATTGTTAAAACTCTTACAAATGTCTACAGTATATGCAGCTGTAGGTGGATGTCTTTTTAATTTTTGACATGAAGCTCTTGTTCTCAACAGGCTGTATATTGCTATTGGCCGCGTAAAAACTTAACGGCCAAGGTGAAGCGAAGAGATGCACCTGATACTACACTCTGGTCGAAGCATGTCATGTCCATTCTAGTTTATGCAGTTATAGGATCTATTTCTGATATTTTCGTGGTTTATACTGTTCTATATTTTACTGTTCTACTAATTTATTTTCCAGACAGCTACGAAGAAGCCAGGTGCAAAGCAAATCAGGCAACCATAACTTCAAACTTGGAGAGTGAGGATGAAGATTTTACTCGTAGAAAAATAAGACACCCAGCACGATACAGTAGAGCACTGGATAGTGGCAAGTACAATAGATATACATTTTTTTTGTTAATAGAGTGTTCTGACTTTGCATAGTTGTGTTTAGGCATGGATAAAACCATTTTTTAGAAGGGTGGTCCTATTGACACCAAATCAGCTGAGTCTAGGTATATTTGTGGTTGGTCGTTTCAGTTTAGTGTAGTGTAACTTTCTGTATTAAATTATTTGACATATTTTGCATAGTCTATTTTTATTTTTTTATATAACTAGATGATGATAACCCTTCGGGACCAAAGATTTCATGAATTACAAGCAGACCCACATGCGAGTTAATTGTTTTGATGAGCTCAGAGGCCTGTTGTAAGAAGCTTGTTGAAGGTTTTAGGTTGACAAATCCAGACATATGCAAACTGGTTAAGATCTGATTCCGTGGTTGCACTACATTCGTTTTAAACCTTTTCTGTCAACTCAGAGATTGAACCGGAGTTCATGATTAAACACAAAGCGTGTGCACATGAATGAGTGACGTACTGTGAACAGCCAATTTAAAGAAACACGAAGAGATTCACTTCTCGTGAGAGAGTCAGCACAATTCACGTCCATTTTAATTACACTTAAACAGCAAGAACAAACACTGCTGCTTCTGTGAAAGAAAATGTTTGGCTAAATCAATGAAACAAGTGAATTTATACAGTTAATAATTTACATAGGTCCACAACAAGCTTAAAAAAAAAAAAAACATGTTAGCATAATAACTTTAAAATCTTTATATACTGATTCCAAAACTTATTTGTAGGTATATGTTTATATTATTTTACATTAAAAACGTAATATTAATTATCAAAATATAATTGCACAAGTGTAATAGATTAAGGGTATAATATAAATAATATTTAATTCATATAAAATAATTTATAATTATTTTATAATTTATAATTTTAAAAGCTGAGCAATTTTGTTTCTGAACTCCTTTCCCTGTAAAGTGAGCTTTAATTTACAGGGGGAGTGTCTTTATTGTGTCTTATTTCAGTTTGCCATCTAACCCAGGTTAAAACCAGCTGTGGAGCAGGTTAGCCATGTAGCGTAAATTACCATGGTGACGAACACCGCTAAAACCAGTCCACATGCTTAACACTAAAAAACTGTTTTTTTGGGTAGCCACCAAAACTTAAAGGTGTTTGTTGAATGCATTGCAGAGACCTTAAAGTATGCTCCACATCGCGGAACAAGGGTACGTTTTTGTAACAACATGGATGTGTATGACTTACTGGCATATTAGCAAGGCTTAATGCACATATGTGATCTTTTGACACGCATAAAATCCCCAACAACCCCCCCCTAACTGTTTCCAGGCACTAAATAACCTTCCCTGAGCAGTCAGTGATATTTATTTATACTAGAGCATTTATGTCTGTTGTGTAACTTTGACCAAAATTACCATATTACAATTACTACAAGTTTTATTTTTATTAAACTGTTTTAGTTTCAGTGAGTCTTAATCTATTCAGAATATTCTTATTCTTTTCTCTTTTTCTCAAAAATTAAAATTGGTTGACTGATGGTTAATTTTAATACAATTTGTAATCGAAAGATTTCTCACAGTTTTAAGGATTGTTTCACTGTGGAACATAAAAATTTAGTACAGCATCCAAGCTGTTCTTTTACATACATATATTAGAATGTTGACTCTAGAGTAAAGTGAGTAAAGTGACTATGCAAACTCGAAAATACAATTGAAGCATAAACAATATTTATCGGCTAAGGTGCAAAGCAAGATTTTCAATGAATGGATAATTTGGTCTGTTTCTCACAAAAAGATATCATATGGCATTAGATGATGTGGTATCCAAGCCACATGGCCTAAAGGTTTTTATTTGTCTTTTCTTTGTACCTTCCTTAAGGTCTAACACTTGCACTGTGGCAGCAGAGGCGCAATCAAAACATTGTTTTAGGCATACATTCAAGCCAACATGCTTGGTTGTATAATGAAATATGCTTGTTTTAGCAGTTTTCCTTGGTGGGAAATAACACACAAGTTCAAGTGCATGAAGTAGCTAAAGTGAATGTCTTGTGATAATCTCATAATATAATAACAATTAAAAATAATAACTTGAGGCAATCTGTTCACTTCACAGGTGGAGAATCAGGAGAGTGGACACCAGTAGTGTGTGTAATGTGTACACACACTTATATACTGTTAATGTTATAAAATACACACACACACATTTAATTTGAGGCTTCATAATTTTGCATGAAAATTTTAGAGGTATCCGAATTTATATTTGTTGTCCTTGTTTTTTATACTATTAAACCAGTTTTTTGAAAATGGTTTGAACATTTATGGTTGTGAAAAGTTTTAATAAATGCTTCATATAACTTAATTTTACATGATTTCTTTATTATGAGAAAGAATACAGTTTGTAGGGTTTATATATATATATATAGCAGGAATGCTATCCTTCAAATGTTCTATTCATGGTAGGAAGACTGGACATTTTCATGTACTTGGAATATTACAAATAAACATTCCAAGAATTATACTGTGAGGGAAAATAAAGTTAGCAAAATGTAAAACACATTACCCTTTCAATGACATTCTAAGCACAACAAGAACATTGTAATGTTAATATAATGTTTAAATAAACATTTAAACTGTTATATTGTGAGGGAAAATAAAGTTTTAAAAATGTTTTTTAAAAAAATGTTCTTTCTTTTTTTTACCTTTAAATAATGTTCTAATCACAATAAGAAAACTGGACATTTTAACATTCACAGAATATTAAAAATAAACGTTCAAAGAACGTTATATTTTGGGTGAAAATAAAGTTAGGAGAACGTTGTAAGAAACGTTTTTGTAACCTTTATGTAACGTTATAATCACGACAAGAAAACTGGACATTTTAATGTTTTAGTAACATTTTTAAACAACATTTGGAAAACGTTTTTAGAACCTAAAATTGTTACCTGGGAAATACATGGTCTGTGGACACTAATTTTTTATGCAAATTATACATATTAATGAGTTGTAAGTTACATAAATGGGTTCTAGCTAGATGCATAAGTACCCTTAAAGTGGTTACATTCAAAAATATCAGTATACAGGTGCATCTCAATAAATTAGAATGTCGTGGAAAAGTTCATTTATTTCAGTAATTCAACTCAAATTGTGAAACTCGTGTATTAAATAAATTCAATGCACACAGACTGAAGTAGTTTAAGTCTTTGGTTCTTTTAATTGTGATGATTTTGGCTCACATTTAACAAAAACCCACCAATTCACTATCTCAAAAAATTAGAATACATCATAAGACCAATAAAAAAAACATTTTTAGTGAATTGTTGGCCTTCTGGAAAGTATGTTCATTTACTGTATATGTACTCAATACTTGGTAGGGGCTCCTTTTGCTTTAATTACTGCCTCAATTCGGCGTGGCATGGAGGTGATCAGTTTGTGGCACTGCCGAGGTGGTATGGAAGCCCAGGTTTCTTTGACAGTGGCCTTCAGCTCATCTGCATTTTTTGGTCTTGTTTCTCATTTTCCTCTTGACAATACCCCATAGATTCTCTATGGGGTTCAGGTCTGGTGAGTTTGCTGGCCAGTCAATTAACCATCCTTTGGTGCTTTTGGCAGTGTGGGCAGGTGCCGAATCCTGCTGGAAAATGAAATCAGCATCTTTAAAAAGCTGGTCAGCAGAAGGAAGCATGAAGTGCTCCAAAATTTCTTGGTGAACGGGTGCAGTGACTTTGGTTTTCAAAAAACACAATGGACCAACACCAGCAGATGACATTGCACCCCAAATCATCACAGACTGTGGAAACGTAACACTGGACTTCAAGCAACTTGGGCTATGAGCTTCTCCACCCTTCCTCCAGACTCTAGGACCTTGGTTTCCAAATGAAATACAAAACTTGCTCTCATCTGAAAAGAGGACTTTGGACCACTGGGCAACAGTCCAGTTTTTCTTCTCCTTAGCCCAGGTAAGACGCTTCTGACGTTGTCTGTGGTTCAGGAGTGGCTTAACAAGAGGAATACGACAACTGTAGCCAAATTCCTTGACCTGTCTGTGTGTGGTGGCTCTTGATGCCTTGACCCCAGCCTCAGTCCATTCCTTGTGAAGTTCACCCAAATTCTTGAATCGATTTTGCTTGAAAATCCTCATAAGGCTGCGGTTCTCTCGGTTGGTTGTGTGTCTTTTTCTTCCACACTTTTTCCTTCCACTCAACTTTCTGTTAACATGCTTGGATACAGCACTCTGTGAACAGCCAGCTTCTTTGGCAATGAATGTTTGTGGCTTACCCTCCTTGTGAAGGGTGTCAATGATTGTCTTCTGGACAACTGTCAGATCAGCAGTCTTCCCCATGATTGTGTAGCCTAGTGAACCAAACTGAGAGACCATTTTGAAGGCTCAGGAAACCTTTGCAGGTGTTTTGAGTTGATTAGCTGATTGGCATGTCACCATATTCTAATTTTTTGAGATAGTGAATTGGTGGGTTTTTGTTAAATGTGAGCCAAAATCATCACAATTAAAAGAACCAAAGACTTAAACTACTTCAGTCTGTGTGCACTGAATTTATTTAATACACGAGTTTCACAATTTGAGTTGAATTACTGAAATAAATGAACTTTTCCACGACATTCTAATTTATTGAGATGCACCTGTATATGCAGTGTAGGGCAAGTTACTCTAAAAAAGTAATTAATTACTAACTACTAATTACATCATCTACGGTGTAATTAGATTACAGTAATGTACTAATTACTCTGTCTGAAAAGTAATTGCATTACTTATTAATTTCTAAAACCCTGATCAACCTCGACCAGATGAAAAATTCAAGGACAGACATGAATCTGTTCTTTTAATTCTTTCAAATAAATTATATAAAATCAAATAAATGATTCATGAACTGGCCAAAGAATTTAAGGGGGCTGCGTTAAATTAGAAAACATACATTTTAACATTAGACGTTAAATTTTAAATTCACTATTGTTTTATAGAGAATTGTCCTGGAGTCTATACAGCATTTAACACAATTACATCAGAAGTAACTGTAATTACTGAAAGATTAAGAGTAATCCCTTACTTTTTTCAATGAAAAAGTAATTTAATTACAGCAATTAATTACTTAGTAATGCATTACACCCAACACTAATCATATATGTAAAGAGCACAGAGTTCCACATACAATGAAATTATTTCTTGGATGCTTCGCTGAACTACAGTTGTGCATTATCAAGACAGACAGACAGACAGACAGACAATGGGTTAACATTTAGCAAACTTAAACTGCTACCTAACATATCACAAACCTATGAATAATACCATATAAAACAATATTGAAAACTACAATATAATACAATAAAAACAGAATAACAGTAGTAAATATGTAATGTGAGAGATGTCAAATGTAAAATATTATGTAAAAAAGTATTATTATAGCATGTGTATAAAATATGAAAAATTAGCACTTTTAGTGTTGTCATCGAGTAAGCAAATGCTGCTGGATTAGCAAAGAGTCTCATGATGCCGACACGGGTGTTTCACCTGATGAACATTACAATTTGTCTGCAAAGCACAAGTAAAAAGCAATGTGAAACTAGTAAATACTACAACTAAAATGCAATCGCACTATATTGGTGGAAGCAGTAATATTTCCAACATCCTATCAGACCGTACTGCAAGAAAATTAAAAACTTATAAGAAACTTTTAATATTTTAATTATATATCAATCACCCACATAACTGAGTATATTCCCAGTGCATATAGGTGTTGCTATTGTCCCTGGTAATTGAAAAAATTATTTTATATATATTTATTTATTTATTTATATAATTTAACAGCTCACTTAAATGAACAGTTCATTCTCTGGGTCAGGAACCAGGATTTTTGAGTGTATATAAAGTAATTAGTAGTCCTAAAATAGAGTTCACTGATGAATGCTTTTAAATGTCAGGTATTTTTGAGGTATTACAGAAAACCCAAACAAAAAATGTGTGTCACCCCCAATAATGCACAAATCATCCTTCAACATCATTCAGTAGCAGTGAGAAATTATTTAATATCAATTCAGGGAAACAGACATGGAAAGACATTTTAATAAATAGGACATACATGACACAGTAAAACAGTAAAATACATTTTTTTTATATGCATTCAGACATTTTGCATTGTTTGATCATCAAATAAGAGACTCATGTTTACAGTACAAATAAGAGCTGAATGGTTAAACCAGGATGAGACATTTTTTTATTTATATTTTCCTTGGTAACTTTAGAATCTGATCTATTGAAGGGATAGTTCACCTAAAAGAAAAATTCTGTCAGCATTTACTCACACTCATGTCGTTACAAACCTGTACGACTTTCTTTGTTCCATGGAACACAAAAGTTAGGCAGAATGTTATGGATTAATAGCCTCAGTCACCATTCACTTTTATGGTTCTTTTTATTCCATGCAATGAAAGTGAATGGTGACTGACTATATGTTCTGCCAAAAATCTCCTTTTGTGTAACATGGAAGAAATGAAGTTATACAGGTTTAAAATTACACAAGGGTGAGTAAATGATTCAATATTTTTCATTTTGGGGTGAATCATCTTTTTAAACACTGAACGATTATATAAAATACTCATAAGAAAAATGGAGAGACTTTTCTGTTGTAAATGATTTACTGGTCAAACAAGTTATCATCCTGAGGTTGAAAAGTCAGAGGTCAAAGCAGGGCACACAGGTCAGAGTATGAAAAACAGTACAGGCACTATTGAACCCTCATGAATCTGGTTGACCCATATCCTGACAATATTCCCTTTTTAATTTAGGCCTTTACATTCTATTACATTTTCTAGATATAATATTTAAACTTTCAAAAAATAATTCCAAAAGAATGCATCCCTTATTTATTTCCCTTTTCAGCCACAACCTGTAATAATGATCACTTTTACAAAAAACTAAACAAAAAAACAACCATCATTGCTTTGAAGTGAGCACTGCATACATTACGTCTGTGCATGCAGTGTTTGGTATTTTGGCTTCATCCGGAATTAAAGGGAGCAATGAGAGGTTAAGGGATAGTTCACCCAAAAATGAAATTTCCGTCATCATTTACTCACCCTCATATCACTCCAAACTTATGTGAATTTTTTTCTTCAGTGGAACTTAAAAGGAGAAATTTTAAAGAATGTTCACGCTGCGCTTTTTTAATACAATGAAAGCATTTATTGACGTCGGGCTGTCAGGTTTCAAAAGCAGTCCATATGACTTGTGCGCTACATTTCAAGTTAATTGAAGCCATTCCAGGGTAAGATATGAAGGGGGGCTTGTGCCAAAAATGCCCACAAAATTCAAAATGTGGGTTTTAATGAATTCTTCTGTTTTTTATTAGTAACAATTAATATTGTTAATATTTTACTATTTTCTTATTTATACAAAAGGCATAAGATGTGAGTTATTTAACTCTTAGAGTAAAAGGTAATACATTCTCAACAATAGGAATTAAAGAATTGATTAAATTGACATATGATATAAATGAATGAGACAGTTTGTTTTAAATTGTAAAAACAATTATATGCTGTCATAGAACCCTGTTTCCACCTGGTATAAAGATGCATTTCGGGTGATCCGTTCACATGTGGTCAGTGCTAAATACACATTTAAAGGGGGTCTAAACCGTTTTGTGATAGGATAACAGAAACCACATACGAATGTGGTCAAAAACGCATGTGACCAGATTGCATTTGAGGTGTAAACACTAATGTGTCCTGTATGCGTCCGGGCAGCAGTGAAGCACCACCCCTCACCTGTCAATCAATTGCTGAGCTAAAACAAGAGTTCAAACTTTGTCGGGTACGAGCGGCTTTAAAAGGAAATAACCGTCCGATTGAGAAAAACAAAACAAAAACAGATACATACACAAGCACAAGAACTTCACAGATCTTTTTTAGTGTGTCTGATATCAACACAAATGAGAAGCACAAACACCCGAAGCCCCTTTTATACAGGTAATCCAATAAAACAACGGATAATTCTGCTTGACATTTGTGCTTAGATTACATTTCAACCGCATCTGGGAGAAACAGCACACCGTTTTTTCGCGCTTTCTTTGTCTTTTCTGACTTTGTTGCGCTTTAATATCATGCAGTAACACTTACGTAGTGATTGATGTATGTCATCATGAAACAGAGACCCTCCCCTCCAAATCTGATCATAAGTGGTTACAGGAGACACATTTAAGTGACCAGGTGTAAACAGCGATGTGTCTCACCTGACCCCATGTGATCGGAACACCCAAAAGGCATCTTAATACCAGGTATTTTTTAATTTTCTTTTATTACTCATTAATGCAAACGTTTCTGACACTGAGCCATACGATAGCTTTGTGTGACAAACAAACAGAAATTTAAGTTGTTAGTCACGGAAAATCTTCCCCTCTGTCGCAGTTCTTAAATCTCCTGTCTTGACATGATCTGTCAGGAGACATGCGAGAAACCTGCTGCCATTTGTGAACTTGAATGTGATTTGAGAGCTATGGCAGAGAGGGGGTCTTAACAGTCAACTTTTATGGTGCTTTTTGTTTTTTTTACATTACTGGAGCTGGACAGTGTCCATCCACATTGACTTTTGTTGTATGGAAAAGAGCAGCATAAACATCCCACCTAACATCTCTTTTTGTGTTCAATGAAAGAAATAAAGTCATATGGGTTTGCAACAAAATTATTATAATATTATGGGTTTTTGGGGTGAACTACCACGCAGTAAACGCACACGTACACACACACGTTGGTGCGGCTATCCTTATGAGGACTCTCCATAGACATATTGATTTTTATTCTGTACGAACTATAGATTCTATCCCCTAAACCTAACCCTACCTCTAAACCTAACCCTCACAAAAATCTTTCTGCATTTTTACATTTTCAAAAAAAAACATAGTTTAGTTATTTGAATTATGGGGACACAAGAATGTCCACATTTATAGCATAATACCCCCCCCCCCCCCCCCAACACACAGAACCTTTACAGCTGCAGTCCGTCACTGTCACTTCAGGAAGAGTATAAAGTTAAAAAGTGCAAACAGTTTCACTTCCTTGTTTTCTTTGCTTTCATACATCATCAAAGATGCAGGCACGAGATGCAGAGGTAGAGAGATAATGCCCTCCAGCGTACCTACAGAGAGACATAAACATCTATCAGTTATGAGCGACCTCTGTTAAAGGATTATTCTGGGTTCAACACAAGTTAAGCTCAACCAACAGCATTTGTGGCATAATGTTGATTACTACAAAACTTACTCATCCCTCTTTTTCTTTAAAAAAAAGCAAAAATCACAGGGCATGCTGAGTGACTCCAGCCATGTCGCCTAAGCAGCAAAACTGGACCGGTTGCTAGGGAGGTAGAGACACATGGGGTAACCTCCTCGTGACCACTATAATGTGGTTCTCACTCTCGGTGGGGTGCGTAGTGAGTTGTGCGTGGATGCCGCGGAGAATAGCCTGAAGCCTCCACACGCACTACGTCTCCGCGGTAATGCGCTCAACAAGCCACATGATAAGATGCGCAGACTGACGTCTCAGACGCGGAGGCAACTGAGATTTGTCCTCCGCCACCTGGATTGAGGCTAGTCACTACGCCACCATGAGCACTTAAGAGCGCATTGGGAATTGGGCATTCCAAATTGGGGAGAAAAGGGAAATAAAAAATAAAAAAAAGCACAAATCTGGGTTACAGAGAGGCACTTACAATGGAAGTGAATGGGACCAATTTTTGGACATTAAAATTCTAAAGTATAACCACAAGACATAACACAGAAAAGGTTAGTGATTTTATCACAATACAATCATGTTTACATGCATATTAATTTAGACGATGATGTAATTCAACAAACCCTAAAACAACTGTAAAAATGACGATTAAAACAACTTTACTGCTCAAGTAATACATGAGTGAACACATTCACTTCCATTGTAAGTGCCTCACTGTCTGCAACCTCAGTTCTTTTTACATTTACATTTATGCATTTGGCAGATGCTTTTATCCAAAGCGACTTACAGTGCACTTATTACAGGAACAATCCCCCTGGAGCAACCTGGAGTTAAGTGCCTTGCTCAAGGACACAATGTTGATGGCGGTGGGGATCGAGTTATGTGCTTTAGCCCACTACGCCACTCCACTCCACTTTTCATAATATTCTTTTTGGTGGTAATAAATTTTATGCCACAAATGCAGTCGATTAAGCTGAACTTGTATTGAACCCAGAATATTCCTTGTGAAAAAATGTCACAACTGAAATCTCTGCAAGTTCAAAAGACTGATTTCCTGACAAAGGATTCTAAAATAACCGGAGTCATAAGATGCAGCATAAACCATCACTACACTGAAGCTGCTTTTCCACCATCGGGCTGAATATTTAATGCTGCTGAATTGTGCCGTTCTGTACCATTCCAGGCTTAACAACATGGTTAAGGTTTGGAATGATTGAGCAAGTGATCAATCGTGAGTCGCCACGTCACTAAAGCCGTTCCACAAGCGAGGTTCTCACGATTAGCTAACTGTGCTGAGAAATCCGGGCCGGTAACAGTTTTTAAATCACCTGTAGCTTACCATTATCAAGTGGAAATGCTACTGGAACAGCTACTCAACGTGCTCTGAACCGTTCGGCCCAATGGAAGAAAAGCAGCTTAAAAGTGACTGGCATCACATGCTTGAAGCAGTCAACAATTGGAAGAATCCAAGCTTCCAATAATAACTAAATAATATTTTGTGAGCTTTAAAACTGACCTCCTATTTTCTGTCTCCAATGGTTCATCTGCATTGAAGTCCAGTGGTTCAACATCCTTTAGTAACTCAGCCTTGTCGCTACGATCTCTTCGAGATGGAGCTGCCACACACAAATAAACTCAGTGTTCTTCGTCTAAATCTTAATAATAACATAAGTGCCCAAAGCATTTTGCAGGAGTACTTCCCAGTAAATGTAAAGCTGGAGGTAAACAGTTACTCTGTTGTTTTAGGGACAGTGGGTCTCATTCAACTGTGTACAAGATCCACTTGTGTAAAAAAATATATATTTTTCATAATATTCTTTTCTAGACCTATCTAGTTAAGGATTTAGACACTGTTGTAACCATTTCAATTTCAAAAGTATTTTGCATAAATAAATGGCACAATGTGTTAAGAAAAATATTTCCCCATAAAGGTACAAAATGACCCTGAAAATCAATTCCAGGATGCAAACATCGGCCCAGATTGAAATAGTTATTTTCAGACACCAGTGTTGTTCAATCCGGATTTTTCTAAATGAGGGAGCGTGCGCTACTAGTTAGTAATTAACATAATACACGGCCAAACAATCTCCATATCATGGCTTTCTGCACAACCTCACCCGTAAAGCCATTCGTCACTTTCTGCAGACGTATCCTTGCACTCGCACGCACAGCAAGATTTTTTGCAGAATGGTTGGTCAGTCAAAAATCAAACTTGGTATAAAATCAAGCTCTGACTGAAGAAAAATACACTGCCTGGCCAAAAAGTTGCATACTCTATTATTTCATTGGACCGCCTTTAGCCCTGTGGCATAGTTTCGACAACCTTATGCAATGTCACAACATTTATTTCCATTCAGACATGCATTCATTTTTTGCCGAGATCTCGTATTGATGACGGAAGAGTCGAACCACTCCATAAAGTCTTCTCCAGCACATCCCAAAGACTTTCAATGGGGTCAGGATTCTGTGGTGGCCAATTCATGTATAAAAATGATTCCTCATGCTCCCTGAACCACTCTTTCACAATTTGAGCCTGATGAATCTTGGCATTGTCGTCCTGGAATATGCCCGTGCCGTCAGGGAAGAAAATCCATTGATGGGATAACCTGGTCATTCAGTACATTCAGGTAGTCAGCTGACTTCATTTTATTGCTACATAACGTTGCTGAGCCTCGAGCTGACCAAATGAAGCAACCCCAGATCATAACACTGCCTCCAGAGGCTTGTACAGTGGGCACTATACATGACAGGTGCATCACTTCATGCGATTCTCTTCTTACCCTGTTGCGCCCATCACTTTGGAATAGGGTAAATCTGGACTCATCAGACCACATGACCTATTTCCATTGCTCCAAAGTCCAATCTTTGTGCTCCCAAGCAAACTGAATTATTATTTTTTTTTCTGATAGCCGCACTAACAAGTGGATTTCTTGTGGCCACACAGCTGTTTAGTCCCAATCCTGTAAGTTCTCATCCCATTGTGCATGTGGAAATGCTCTTACTTTCACTATTAAACACAGCCGTGAGATCTACTGTCAATTTTTTACGATGTGACTTCCAGCGTTTTAGTGATCTCCAACCACATTCCTTCCATGAAGCTGACGGTTCACCACTATCCTTCCAGGTTTTAATAATGCGTTGGACAGTTCTTAACACAATTCCAGTGACTTCAGCAATCTCCTTAGTTGTTTTCTTTGCTTGATGCAGGCCAATAATTTGTCCCTTTTGAAACACAGTAACATCTTTTCCACGAACACAGGATACGTCTTCCGACATGGTTGTTTAAGAAATACACTTATAGTGTATTATTGTTAATGATTAATCAGTTTTAATTCATTAAAGTTAACAATTGTTGATTAGGAAAATTTCTTACAATTTGTAACCCTAGTGAACAACATTTTGCCTTATACTTTCATTTGATTGAAGTTTTAATGAATTCATTTATTTAAATACACTTATTGGTATTTCCCTCTTTTTATTTTTTTACTTCAGTGTATTTAATACATTCAGGCTGTGTTTATTATGAATTTGTGAATTGTTTAATTTACTATTAATGTATTACTGCTTTTAATAACTTATATAGAAGATACAGGTTCGAGTTCATTAAAACATCACGTTGTAGATTCTGGGATATTTCAGGCCTTACTATTTTAAAACACACCGGGTGAATACATTTAATAACATTCCTCTACAATGGTGACAGTGAGAATTCAGGTGAATGTACCTGCATGCTCTCCCGGCGAGAACTGATGTGATTGTAGTGTGGATGATACAGGGAGACCGGCGGATCAACAATACTTGTCATGTTGTACTTTAACACACTAATGTTCATCCATAGAGAAATGCTCTACTATTACTTTGACCCCTGCTTCATCTTTACAAGCTGTGTTTTTTATTCTGTGTTGCCAAATCTGACAGGACGTGACATGCAGTGCGCAAGTGGCAGTACCACCTCTAGTACTGACAGTCTTTATCTACTGGCGAGATTACTGAACGCATTTGTGCTGAAATTGATTCATCGA
The DNA here is from genome assembly GCF_019703515.2 of Myxocyprinus asiaticus. Classification (NCBI taxonomy): domain Eukaryota; kingdom Metazoa; phylum Chordata; class Actinopteri; order Cypriniformes; family Catostomidae; genus Myxocyprinus; species Myxocyprinus asiaticus. The sequence goes on along the minus strand of NC_059346.1, from coordinate 5,784,631 downwards.
CCATCGATAAGTTTAATCCATCAAATTATTAATGTAGAATAATCGATCATCAATTATTTATTAACATTCCTAGTGTTTACACTTGAATAGATGCAAAAATGTCTAATGGCAGATGGGGCTTGTCAGTACTTCAGATAAATGGGGTCAATTTGAGGGTACATAACCTTTCGGAAACATATCGATTTTTCTGTGCATACAATCAAATCCCAAGTTATAACTGACGTAATTTTTGTTACTTTAAACAGATGGTGAATAAGACACATTGTGAGTAATCATCCTCACCTTTGACAGTATCTGTGCTGAAACTGTCTGCCTCCTTCAGCTCTGAGTATGCACTTCTATTCCTGCCTCCGTATCTCTCCCTTTGGTCAGTATAGCGCTCCCTCCAATCCTGGCAGAAATCATGAAGGAATTAATGATTATCAGCACACTGATGGCACTCTATTCTCATCATTACATTTGAATGAGAATGGAGACAAACTCACTCTTCGCCTGCTTTCTCCATCTTCTGTTCTCTGCCGTTTCCTCCTCTCTGAAGACAGGACGAAAGAGTTTAGAAAATAAACGAAGATCACAACTCTGAGAACAGTGGAGTAATAGGAACGAAAGGAGGGAATCTGTCGTACCTCTACGAATTAGTTCTCTCCCCTCGTCCACAAGGTCAGAGGTCAGATAATTCTCCCCCATAAACTGCTGAAAGCCCAGCAAATTCAGACAGCGTGTACCCAAACTAGAAAAAGCATGAGAGAGAACATCAACACTTCAAGGAATTGTCCGGATTCAATACAAGTTAAGCTCAATCAACAGCGCTTGTGGCATAGTAATAATTACTTTTAATTAATAATTAATACTATTAATCTAGACTTTTTTTCAAAAAAGGCAAAAATCTGGGTTCCAGAGAGGCATTTATAAACCTAAAAAAATACTCACAGTTTCAAAAGTAGCCACAAGACGTACATTATATCTGTGTTAACATGATTTTAGTGTCATAAAATCGCTTACTAACCATTTCTGTGTAAAGTTATAGCCAATTTTACAGCTTCTGTACCATGACAATGTAATTTCAACAAACCCTAAACCTGTAAAAATTACCATTTAAACAACTTTACAGCTCAAATAAGAAGAATTAAAAGAAAGTGCTTTTACAAAATTATAAGCTTCACATTTCTGCCTTTAAACCCTCCAAAAATTGGCCCCATTCACTTCCATTGTAAGTGTCTCACTGGAACACAGATTTCTGCCTTTCTCAAAAAAAGGAGGGGCAAGTCAAAATTTATTTTTATAGTAAACAATATTATGCCACAAATGCTGTCGATTGAGCTTAACTTGTATTGAAGCTGGAATATTCCTTTAAGAGACTTTAAGAGTTATTAACAAACAGTATTTTGAATATTTGAGAGCCAAATATGGGAGAATCTACATTTGAGTTAATTCTAACCTGAAGTAAGTTGCAATGCAGAGCAAAACAATGAGCATGGGGTAGTAGATATAAAATCCATTGGCGATGAAAGACAGGACCTGCATGGACCCCATTATCTAACAGAGAGAGAGAGAGAGAGAGACATTTGAATGAAAACAGATGTAGATATATACAAGTAGGTAAATATTGCTGTTATATACTAATTATTATTATTATACTGTATAAATAAAAGATAAGCAAATTAAATCATGGTTCCTTTGATTGACTTTCATTTCTTAAATATTTAAGAAAAGGAAGTATATACATTTTTACATTTACGCACTTGGCAGACGCTTTTATCCAAAGTGACTTACAGTGCACTTATTACAGGGACAGTCCCCCTGGAGCAACCTGGAGTTAAGTGCCTTGCTAAAGGACACAATGGTGATGGCTGTGATGATTGAACCAGCAACCTTCTGATTACAAGTTATGTGCTTTAGCCCACTACGCCACCACCACATATGTCAGGGTACCAGTGTACTCCATATTTATTGGTCAGTGTGATGTGTTTGTGTGTGACTTACTGATGTGTACGCTGTCTGCTGTCTCTGCTGGTGTGAGATGGTGGAATCCATGTGAATCACTCCCAGAAAATTCAGACACAGCGGAGGCGTCAAACGACAAAATAACCTGCAGAACAAACAGAATTAAAACAAAACAAAATAGAGATACAGCAACACATCAAAACAACAGAGATTCTTATTTATTTATTTATTTTTTTAAACAGTCATATTATGTTTCATACATGCCGCTGAACTGAAGACTGTAGGCGTCCGTCTGATGGTGAGGAGCCAGGTAGTAATAGTTAAAGACTCGGATTCGGAACACAGTGGAGTAGACGCAGTAACACAGGAAGAATATGGTGATAAAGCACGCCATCTAGTGGACGAAGGAAAATAACATTTTAGAGAAATACCAATTTTGTAGAAAGAATGATTCTATGAACGAATGTTTGAACATGGACTGTAAAGGAATTTAACCACTGTCTGTGTGAACACACCGTAAAGACCCCATGAAAACAAGAGTTTTGTGGCATTAGACCACGTGTGTTTGCTCTTAAGTCATCATATGCTAGTGTACTCATAATTGTTTACAAAATTCCCTTTCAGTACACATAGTACATATTTACAATCTTTCTCTCCCAGGAAAACGGACCGAAAACGTATACAGAAAAACAATACAAAAATTATTGTCAAGAATAAGAATTTTTGCCCTAATATCAAAGGACTTACTAGAAAAAAGAAATTATGATCTAACGTGGATCATACGTTTTCTCCCCATTCTGGAATGCCCAATTCCCACTTAGTAGGTCCTCGTGGTGGCGCGGTTACTCGCGTCAGTCCGGTTGGCGGAGGACAAGTCTCAGTTGCCTCCGCTTCTGAGACGTCAATCCACGTATCTTGTCATGTGGCTCGCTGTGCATGACACCGCGGAGACTCACAGCATGTGGAGACTCATGCTACTCTCCGCAATACACACACAACTTACCATGCACCCCATTGAGAGCGAGAACCCCTAATCGCGACCACGAGGAGGTTACTAGGGCTGCCCCCTGATAGTCGACCAAACGTTAGTCAATGAGAATAGTCTTGGTCGACCAAGTTTTGATTGGTCAGTTGGTCATAGGAAAAAAAAAAAAACTCCACAGGAAACCGACGAACACCGGTATTACCGCTGGTTGGACGCTAGGTGGTACTATGATGTCATTTTCATTAAGCAGGGTTAGGGTTAAGCCTACACAATAAAGCAAAACACCTTGATTTCAAACTTTGAACTTTATTTATTTTAACTAAAAGTTAAAATGAAACTGGAAAAAAATAATAAGTGCATTTAAAATGTATGTTGTTCAACTTCTTGAAAGATGGCTTTACTACAGTTGTGAACATCTCTCTGGCAAAGAACCTACTTCATCTGTGCATTCTCTACCGGTCGGGTATTTCGTTGTCCGGGAAAATACATCGTGTGTGAATCAATTTGTTTTGTTCCCTCCTTCACGATATTATATATATATATATATCGTAATATCCAATTACATCAGCAAACCCCGGGCTGAGGGATCGGTGAATATTCTTGCTTTAGTGATTTTGCATTGAAAATTAAATTAATTCAATTTAAAAAACTTGAATACATTTCTAAATTCAAACTGCTCTCCAAATGAAACGAAAAAGCAAATAAATAAATAATAAAGTGATAAAAGAATAATATGTATATAAATAACCAGCTTTCCATTTACCGTCAGGCAAGAATTCGTCTAAAAATCATGGCGGAAAATTACTTGCACAAACAAAGACATAAAAACAATTATAAATGTAAAAATAATAATTATAATGATGATAATAATCACTGAAATATAAATCATGGTTCGAGGTGTTTTTGTATTCTTTTATGTTTTAATCACAGATGCTCTGTGGAAATACTCAAAGCACCTCCTGAGCTGAGATGTCGGAGATCATTTGCAGCACTAATAGACGATACTTCTTGAGAAAAAAAATAACAATAAAAAAAAAATTAAAAAAATCAGAACACTGAAACAAAGAAAGAGTGAGAACCTTTTACATGCGTGTTCCACGAGACTGCACGCCTCTGTATCAGTGTGTCATAAATGCGCATAGACGGTTTTTCTGTCATCTGTTCTTAATAATATAATAAAGTGAGTTTCTTCATGCGAGTGTCTACGGGCAAATTACCTGTAATATTAATTTGATAATAATAATAATAATTTAATAGATTATTGGGAAAACGAGCCTAATATCGTCTTGACATGGTCAAAGGCATCAGCTGTTGGCGATCACTCTGACCATCGTCGATCTCCAAGATCCCCCAATTTGGTTGCTTAGGAGACCTGGCTGGAGTCACTCAGCACACCCTGGATTCGAACTCACGACTCCAGGGGTGGTAGTTAGCATCAATACTCACTGAGCTACCCAGACACCTAACGTGGATTTTCTTGATAAAAAAAAAATATGATCGTGCCTGGTAACAGGTGCATGTAAAATAGCTAGAAATAGCATTTAAGCTTAGCATAAAGCTAACTGTTCATATGACAATTTACACAAGGTTTATTTCTATTTCTTCTGCTCCAAGCTTACTTCTCTGTCTGCTCGTATGAATGTAACACATCATAAGAAAGTGTTTCACCGCTGTTCAAATGCACTTTGGATCGCATCATTTATATGTATAAATGTTTTCCATCTGAAAGGACTAAATATTAAATGAAACAAATAACAATAATATGCAAAGTAATCTCTTTAGTAATCAAAATACTTTTTGAATGTAACTGTATTCTAATTACCAATTATTAAAATTGTAACTGTAGTGGAATACAGTTACTAATATTTTGTATTTTAAATACGTAATCCCGTTACGTGTATTTCGTTACTCCCTAACCCTGACTATATTGTAGTGATCTATTTCTGTCGTACTTTTTTCCCTTAATTAAACTGAGCTTTGATGGTTATGACGGTAGCTTCCATCTCTGGAAAAGCCGGTCACTACGTGACTCAAAGTGATTATTAAACCGCAAAAGGCTGGTATTTAATGAAATAAACCTGTAGTAATTTTTTTAATTAATTATAATTTTATTTATTTATCACACATTATACATTTGCACATATACAGTGAAATTCTTTTTTTTTTTTTTCACATATCCCAGCTAAGCTGGGGTTAGAGTGCAGGGTCAGCCATGATATGACGCCCCTGGAGCAGATAGGGTCAAGGGCCTTGCTCAAGGGCCCAACAGTGGCATCTTGGCGGTGCTGGGGCTTGAACCCCAACCTTCTGATCAGTAACCCAGAGCCTTAACTGCTGAGCCACCACTGCCCCCTTTTTTTTTTTTTTATTTATTTATTTTTTTATGTGCCTCATGCTGAAAGGTGAATTAGCACTCTGCCTGCTGTCATCTGCTACAAACAGAGCTGGCGATGCTCATGATGGTGTTTTCCATGTATTAGTCAAGGAGCTCTAAAAAGGTATATGCATTTTGTGTCTTTATATCAGCACAACACCGAATCCACACATTCATAAGTACTCACATTTAAAACACTGTATATGCAAATGATACAGTATATTTATCTCATTAAAATGCAGCTTTTGCTGTTAAATAATCTCACTAGGACATGACGTGATTTTAATTTGTGTGCTGAATGTTTACGTTATGACATTCATACGTTAGATGGTATCGGACCATTTATACAAGTACAAGTACATGAGCGCGGTGTTGGACCCGATTCCGATACCAGTATCGGTACTGGGACAACCGTACTTTTCAGTATTCACCAATAATAAAGTTAATACGATACCCGTTTTTTTTTTTTTTTACTTTTCACTTGGAGTGTTGCAGTTTTCAAATACTGCAAGACTGATGATTTGGCTATTTAAAAAAAGGGATCTTTCCAAAGGGATGTCCCACCCAAACTTCCTGTTTCAACAGGAAATATGTCAATGCAGGACAGTGCTCTGACATATGGTGCAGTAACAAGTTTGAGTCTAGACTCTAAGTCCTTTCCCGATCATTTCCTCTCTCCCTCTCTACTTACCCCTCCAATAATGGTACAAAATGGCAAAAATACAACTTAAAGATAACAGTGCTCATTAAACCATTTTTTTTTTTTTTTTTTGTCTTTAAGGCTCCAGTAGCAAGACCGTACAGCCTCAAACACAACCAGTCGAACTGACAGTCCATGTTCAGAGCACTCTAGTCCACTGGATGACCTATAAGTGAATGTGTTTAATTGTGCTTATGTAATACTCTCCCACCTCTATATAAACGTAGTTGTAGTCTCTCTCTGCAAGCTGGATGAAGACAGCGAAGAGAGACAGAATGGGCTGTGTGCTGAAGAAAGTGCACTCAGACCAGACCACTGCTGCAGAGAAGAGACACAAAACCACAGCCAGCACACGATAACACCAGCGCCGGAATACACACTCCCAATACCACTCTACAGGACACAGAGAGAGATGAAGTCATGAGTAAAACACCTATACAAAAAAATACTGCAATCGTTTGTTCTGAAAAACAAAAAAATGCGCTGAATACATCTCTTTACTCTACACACACACTCATTCATTGTGTGACTAAGTTCTTTAAGGTCATGGGTAGGTCATCATGTGTGCTGAAAATGACCAAACATCAACAGAACACTAAACACTATAGAGTGTCTTGTCATAGTTGCCTGATATTTGATAAGAAAACAATGGATATGGCAATATCGCCCTAAATACACAGTTTTAGTAAAATGTACATTTTTTCAGGAACAGTCTGGTTTTCAAAAAAAAAAGAAAAAAAAAGAAAAAAGATAACACCCAAACAAAACACCGTTGAAGGAAAAGGTTGTGTCGAAGAGATCAAATACATTTAAGGTTATCAAATGCACACAAGAACACTGCAAAAATCATTTTCACGTGCATTCATGTTACATGCATTTCTTGCGTCACTTTCATTAATCTCTATGAAGTTGAGAACTATTTGAAACCCTGTCTTACTAAAGCCATTACTATTTCTATAATTACATTCTGTAATAGTTAATCAATTTCGGCGATTTGACAAGGTTACAAACAACTTCCATGCTTGTCAGTTTTTCCACATTATTTTCATTTTGAGAAGACAAACTCCTGGACATACCTGCCAAAGTTTCAGCACCTTTGGATCGGACAGCTCCCTTAACACTTAAATATACTTTAACGAGCGATTTGCGTGCTGGTTTGGGAAACAGCCGTTATTCCATCTTAAAATAACGAGCGACATTAGTTAAGATGATCGTAAATGCTTAAGTTGCAACATTATTGGGAAACCCCGACATGGTCTGCTTTTTTGTTGGTTTATGCTCTCAAAACAATACTATAACTGAGGGGTTACCACATTCACTATGAATACATTGTGCCCGGTAAATGCACTATTTATTAGCACGCTGCAGACCACTGAATGTCCACAGTGATTCAGACACCTAAATCATCTCTTAAACATGCCGAAAAAGTGTGCTTGACTACACAGTGCATCTGGATAGGCTATATGCCGAGCTATAACGCACTTCTCCATATTTGATCAGTGTTTGATGAATTGAAAATGTTCTCAAACATCTCTTTTAAATAAAATTCATTTTACATTTACATTTATGCATTTGGCAGACGCTTTTATCCAAAGCAACTTACAGTGCCCTGATTACAGGGACAATCCCCCTGGAGCAACCTGGAGTTAAGTGTCTTGCTCAAGGACACAATGGTGGTGGCTGTAGGGATTGAACCAACAACCTTCCACTTACCAGTTCCATGCTTTAGTCCACTACGCCACCACCACTCCATTTTACCACCTACTTTTATTTGCGTTAATAGCGCAATCTAAATGTTTTGTGAATGAAGCGCAATATACAATGAGCCTAATTTACACAGAAAGGAGTGCGTTTGCGCCAAAAGGAATGACTTCTTTTAAATACTCAAGACGCAGCGCAATTTCAGTGCTGATTGCGCCTGCTAAAATAGATTGTGGGTGGTTAATGAATAAGATGTAGTGATGGGAAGATCTGATCATTTTACTGACTTGAATCTTTGAGTCTCGTTCAGCAAAATGAACGAATCTTTATTCAAGTCATTTCGTTCATTTGAGCAGAATTAAATTAAAATGTTATATTTTCAATAGCCAAATCCCCCCCAACACGTCTACTTACGGAAACTTTGATTATAGTCCCAATAAGGAAAAATTAATAATGCAGCCAAGGACAAATTATAAGAAACAGAAATGATTAGTTCACCTCTGGGATCTTCTTGTCGGAGTCATTCGTTCTTTTGTCACTGCATAGCGTATACAGTTGTCACGTGACAAAAGAACGAACGACTCGGACCAAAAGACTCGAGAGGTGAACTAATAATTTCTGTTTCCTATGTGAGCAATGCATAGCGTATACGGCTGTCACGTGACAAAAGCACAAACGACTCGGACCAGAAGACTGGAGAGGTGAACTAATCATTTCTGTTTCCTCTACAGCACTTATGCGGTTTTCACGTAACAAACAAACGGAGGTTGCACAATGCACATGCGCAGCCAACACAAAATGAACGAATCAGAACGAATCTGAGACTACTCGTTCTTCTGAGTCACATAAAAGATTTGTTCAAAATGAACGAATCGTTCATGAACGACCCATCACTAATAAGATGCAGGTTTTTGCGCTGAAATACTATATGCAAAAGTTGCGCAACTGTTTAGTGAATCTACACGATGTCTTGAAATGGACCCATATAATTCACAACCGATCCAATTATTTTTCGCTTGGGCCTTCACGTCGTAGAGGGATTACAGGTTCCATGTACTTACAGTAGGTGTGAATAAAGGTGCTATTGTAGTAAGAACAGAAAGGTACTGTAATCCACAACAGTTGTGTGGAGATATTCACAGGTATTCTCACCCACAATGGGAGTGTACAGGTACTTGCTGATCCATCCAGGTGGTTCGGCAGTGGGGAAGCTGTGAATGAACTGGTGAGTCAAGCTTGTCTCATTTTTGGCTACATCCTCTAAGTGAAAAGCCTCGTCCAATAGAATCTGCCACTGCACATGCGTGCGGTTATGCCTCTGGACAGCATAGATCACCTAAGGGGAGAATACAAATGCATGAGTCTAAATATAGAAACATGTTTTGACATAATAAGGTGTATTTAAAGACATATTTTTAACTAAATAAAAAAGTGTACCTCAAGGATATTTGATTATTTGGTGCTTTAAATGAATGTTAGGGCTGTTAATCTATTAAAAAAAATGAATGAATGACATAATATTTGTATTAATTAATCAAATTAATCCCAATTAATTGCATTTATCATCATTTACAAAGGAAAGCCCCCAGAAGATAATTCAAAGAGATTACATTACGTGGCAGAAACCACTGAATAGACATTACAAAAAGTACTGCTACTTCATGCTTGAGTTGCTTCAATGGTAAGAGTATCCCTTATTACGAAGTTTCCATATGGGTGAAGGGGTATAGTTATTTGTAGAGTAGACCGATATATCGGTTTTACAGATTAATCGGTGCCGATTGTTGCTTTTTGGGACTATGGGTTATCTGCAAAAATCAATGCCGATCAGTGTTGGGTGTAATCCAATTACAAAGTAATTAGTTACAGTAATTAATTATTTTTAGTTAAAAAAGTAGTGTAATGCATTACATTTTAAATTCATGTAATCAATTACAGATACTGACTTTTAATTAAAATACTTTTGAGTACATTACAAGGTTATGCTAATTTCTAATATATTATTTATTTAGAATACATTAATTATGGCCCCGTAACGAGTCATTGTGAAGGAGAAATGAGAGGTGCTGAGTGTATGACTTGTGTGCAACAATAACCAGGGAAGAAATTTAGACATTATTTTGAATCTGTTGAGCGAAAAAGTGTTTTAGAAAGTAAATTAAAATAAAAGTAATTAGTAATGTGATAAATTTTTCAACGAAGTAGTAAAGTAATCTGATTACAATTTTAGAGAAATAATTAGTAATTTGCAGTGGATTACTATTTTTTAAGTAACTTACCCAACACTGATGCCTTTTTTTTAATTTTATTATTTTTATTATTCCTCCATGTTCCTCTGTAGCCATTGCTGGAGGATTCTACAGTTAGAATACAATATAATAGCAGCCTTTAGAAGTAAAATAAAAACAATAACGTGTGGATTTGCTGTATCTAAATCTTTTATCATTGACAATATTCAGGGCCTGGGTAGCTCAGCGAGTACTGACGCTGACTACCACCCCTGGAATCGCGAGTTCGAATCCACGGTGTGCTGAGTGACACTCCAGCCAGGTCTCCTAAGCAACAAAATTGGCCTGGTTTCTAGGGAGGGTAGTCACATGGGATAACCTCCTCGTGATCACAATTAGTGGTTCTCGCTCTCAATGGGGCGCGTGGTAAGTTGAGCGTGGATCGCGGAGAATAGAGTGTGCCTCTACGTGCTGGGAGTCTCTGCGGTGTCATGCACAACGAGCCACGTGATAAGATGCACGGATTGACGGTCTCAGAAGCGGAGGCAACTGAGACTTGTTTTCTGCCACCCGGATTGAGGTGAGTAACTGCGCCACCACGAGGACCTAGTAAGTAGTGGGAATTGGGCATTCCAGAATTGGGGAGAAAAAGGGGAGAAAATAAAAACATTTAAAAAATCATTGACAATATACATCCTTGTTTTTATCCTCACTTCGATGCATATTTTATTTTGATAAGATAATCAAGTGTATAAAATTTAAGCAAGGGCAAGAAAAATGCGACTATTTGGAGACGTGCCCGGTCATGACATAAATCGTATCTCCAACTTCAAATCTTGTAAATAATAATAAACCTTATTCCTCATTAAACCTCATCTGGTCAAATATATATAAATGCAAAACCCTTTAGCTGGTGAAAATATAGGCTATAAAAAGCTTAATTTGGTAAATACTTACATATAAAGCATTGTAACGTGAGCAAATCCTCCATCATTTCAAAATAAGAGTCCCTGATGTGTTTTGGGCTTGCTTAAAGTTAAAAAAACGTTCTGTGTTATGCACCAACTCTGACATTTTTCTGGTTATTTTTAGGATTGTGGTTGAACCCTCTGTGTCTGTGCCCGTCACAGTAAGGAAAGACTTAATATTTCAAAATTTCAAAAACTATCGGCCGAATAATCGGTTTTCGGCCTTTTCCACTACCTTAGTTACCTGTATCGGCAAAATCCACTATCGGTCGACCTCTAGTTAATTGCGTATTCTTTTTAACAGATCATTTTTTTATATATAATTCATTAATTAAATGAATATTTTAAATTGACAGCCCTAATATTAAATATGGATGCAACAAATATTATATATGTTTACCCGTTTATGCAGTTTGACTAAACTTTTTTTACTAGGATAAGGGTTTCCCTTGTCATCAAAGTCCTCATAATCGTCCATGTTCCTGCCCAACTTTTCCTGGTACTCTACAGGACACTGAAAATGACACACAGGTGTTAATGCAACAGAATATTTTCAATATTTTATCTACTTTATTGTACATATTTTACAAATGCACAATAACGCTGAATACAGCAAACCAAACATACCTTTCTCAGAATCGTGTCAATGCATTTCCTCAGAGGGTGGTTGTATTTGATAGTCTCATTTACTGTTCTGACATCCTGTAAAAGAGAAGAGATGCAAGTATCTTTTTATTTTTTGGTACGATAATGCATGCAGGCTCAATATACACATTTAGAGTGGTGATGGGTCGATATATCACTGATATTTCACTATTTTGTGACTACTGGCGTCAACCATGTCTGCTTGGCCAGTTTATAGAGTAAGTTCCCTCGTGTCAGTTCCAAAATCTACCAACAATCTGAAAATGGAAATTTGAATAAATATTTAAAAATTCAGTAACTTTTATTAGATCTGATGTCCTATCATTAAATAATAAACATATATTTAACTGGCCATTGGCCACCCTGCTCTCTAGATATTGGCCATGAAACTTGGCATGTCGTGTTTAGTAACGACACATGCCAGAACCAACGGTGTTTGGAGTCAATGACGCCAAACCTGCCGTGACACATCTTGCCTCACCATGTTTGAATATGCGTAAATTCCAATGAGATTTAGGAATAGGACTGCAACTAACGATTATTTTGATAAATTAACTAATCTACCGATTATTGGAACGATTATTCAACTATTCGGGCGATTATTGCAACGATTAATCATTACCTCTAAACCGATTATTCAGCTTGTACCTTGACTTAAAAGGTTGTAATAAATGTGCTTACTACTCATAAAGAGGACAAAATCATCTTTTAAAAATACATCTAAATGACATTAACTGAATTAAAGGGAAAAAATGACTTGAGTTTAATTCAGTAAAAAAATTCACTGCAAAGAATCCTATTGTAATCAAGTGTTTTTGTCTTGTTTTCCATTTAAAAAAATATCTAAAAATCCTTAAAACAAGATCAATTTACCTGATAAACAACATATATTTAGACTTGCTTTCAGAGAATGTATCTTGAATAAGTGAATTTTGTATATAAGTGTATTTTTTACACTTACTGCCAGTGCAGTAAAGACAAAATATAATTAAAGACATATTCTCTGAAAGCAAGTCTAAATATCTCATACAGTACGTTGCTTCAGGTAAATGTATCTTGATTTATTTTTTTATATTTAATATATTCAACATTCTCAGACAACACATTTTTCTTCTGCAGTATAGCTCCTCAAGTAAATGTACTTTATTTTAAAGGAGTTTTAGATATTCATATTGGAAAACAAGCCAAAACAACAAATCAAAAAAGTATTTTGTTGCAGTGTATATAATGGGGGAAGACAACCCTTTGTGTTCACTTCGATCCATCTTTAACTCTCAAAAAACAAACTCTCTCTTCTTAATAGAGCTGCATATCGCTGATTTTCTTCACAATAAGATACACACCACAACACATATGTATTATGATTCACTTTGTGGCGAGCCATCACTTTATAATCTAACTGGAGCAAGTGTGCGCAAGGGAAGAGCGTGCCCGCACCAGAGTGTACATCGGCCGGGTGCTTGACACTTGACGTGACTCATAGAAGCGGTGCTGACTGCACAGAGATATGCCAGTTTCGGAGTTTGCACTTATTTACATGACCTGCTTTCCTTATTATTCGAACTTTAATAAAGGATGCATTAAAGATATAACAGCGGGGTGTTTCTAAGTAGAAGTACTCTACTCCTCACACTCTGACCCTTTCTCACCTCCATGACATCCTCCAGGTTTTCCTCGGCGTCTGCTTTCTCTGTCATCAGTTTTGCTGCTTTAAAATACGTCTTTGCCAGCAGTTGCCCGTGGCATGATGCCCTCCAATAAGAGCGCGGGATTTCCACTAGGCCGTATCCTAGCAACAGCACCAGCAAAAACAGCCCCCAGGTATTGGCTGCTGTAATGCCAATTGTTCGCAAGTCATACCTAAAACACATTTAGTTATGTTAGCTAGGGAAGGGAGATGTGAAAAACCATTGGCCTACAAATTAAATGTATTTGGAGTGTTTTGATTGGTTGATGTGGAGAGAAGAGGACAGGACACAGACCAGGAGAGGTGCCACTGCGGACTGACGGCCACGTAGATGAGCAGAGAGCAGAAGATAAGCAGGTATGTGCCATAATAAATGGCGTTTTCTATCAGGGCTGTTTTTATCTTCCCTGAGATAGAGAAACCACCTGATCGTGCATACGACTGCATGAAGGGAATCAAGAGCCTACACACACAGAAACAAAACAATCACAGTTGTTATAACGTTTACAAACTATATATATATAAAATAGCTCAACCAAAAAGGAAAAGCCTTCATCATTTACTCGCCCTCATGTTGTTTAAAAAATGTTTGACTTAATTTCTTCCGTGGAACACAAAAGATGAATTTCTGAAGAATATCCTGGCTGATCACCAGAAAGGGGACTGGTGCTGTCAAGCTCCAAAATGGCAGAGAAAAGTACAATAACAGTTGCCCATATGACTTGTTCGCAATATATTAGTCTTCTAAAGCCACACAATAACTTTGTGTGAGAATTTAAAGGGATAGTTCACCTGAAAATAAAAATTCTCATCGTTTACTCGCCCTCATGCCATACCAGCTGTGAATGACTTTCTTTCTTCTGCTGTAGACAAACGAAGATTTTTACAAGAATATTTCAGCTCTGTAGTTCCATACAATGCAAGTGAATGGTGGCCAGAACTCCAAAAAGGTCCAAAATGCACATAAAGACAGCATAAAAGTAATCCATATGACTCCAGTGGTTAAATCCATATCTTCAGAAGTGATATGATAGATGTGCGTGAGAAACAGATCAATACTGAAGTCATTTTTTACTATCCTCTCTTTCACATTCTTCTTCTTTTTTGCCGATTTGCATTATTTGTGCATATTGCCACCTACTGGGCAGGGAGGAGAATTTATAGTAAAAAAGGACTTATATATTGATCCGTTTCTCACCCACACCTATCATATCATTCTGAAGACATGGATTAAACCACTGGAGTCTTATGGATTACTTTTATGCTGTCTTTATGTGCTTTTTGGACCTTCAAAGTAGGGCTGAAATGATTAGTCGACGTTATTGAAATTGTCGATAAACATTTTCATTGTCGAACAGCCGTTTGATGTCATTTCAAACGGCTGACGCGGGGACACTCATCCCTCTAGAGCGCGTGCTTAATGCAGCTAGATTATAACATGATGGCTCAAGACTTATTGAATCAGAATGTGTGTGTCACTCTGCATTTCTTATCGTGAAGAAAATTGGCAATACGCAGCTTTATTCATAAGAGAGAGTTTGTTTTTTGTTTTAAAGATGGATTGAAGTGAACAGAAAGATGAGAGAGTCTTCGCCCCATTATACACTGCAACAAAATACGTTTTTGATTTGTTTTTGTTTTGGCTTGTTTTCCAATATAAATATCTAAAACTCCTTAAAAACAATGTACATTTACTTTAGCAGCTATACTGCAGAAGAAAAAAGTAATAAAAAAAAAAAAGATGCATTCACCTGAGAAGCAGCATATACGATATTTAGACTTGCTTTTAGAGAATAGATCTTGATTATAAGTATATTTTGTCTTTACTGCACTCGCAGAAGTATAACCAAGTGAAAAAATACACATATTTAAGATACATTCTCTTAAAGCAAGTCTAAATATCTTATATGTTGCCTCTCAAGTCAATGTATCTTGCTTTAAGGATTTTTAGACAATTTTAAATGGAAAACAAGACAAAAACACTTGATAACTATAGGATTTTTTGCAGTGAATTTGTTACTGAATTAAACTTAATAAAAAGTATTTTTATTAAGAGCTAATGATCGTTGCAATAACTGCCCGAATAGTTGAATAATCGTTCTAATAATCGTTAGATTAGTCGATTATCAAAATAATCATTAGTTGCAGCCCTATTTCAAAGGCCTGATCACCATTCACTTGCATTGTATGGACGTACAGAGCTGAGATATTCTTCTAAAAATCTTGGTTTGTGTTCAGCAGAAGAAAGAAAGTCACACACATCTAGGATGGCATGAGGGTGAGTAAATGATGAGAGAATTTTTATTTTTGGGTGAACTATCCTTTTAAATATTAGACGTATGATGTCAGGTTATCAGTGAATAACGGCTTAAATTTTGTAATATAGCCTACGAGTCATATGGAGGACTTTTTTTGATAGTTTTATGATTTTTGTTTTTGTCATTTTAAAGCTTGACAGACCCAGTCCCCATTTACTTTAATTATAAGAAAAAGAGCATGCAAGTTATTCCTCCAAATTCACATTAATTGAGAATGACATGAGTGTGAATAAAATGATGACAGAATTTTCATTTTTGTGTGAACTATCCCATTATCCCCCAATGCTAGTAGCACTTCCTGATTCAGCAGTGACTTTATATTGTAAAAAAACAGCAGTGACTGAATTTCTTTCACACCATGTTAGAAACTGTGATGTCCAGTACACCACCCTCCAGAACACGGGCAGAATTCCATCTGGGATATAACTCCAAGGCTTATGACAAGCCTTCAGTACCCTATAATCAGAAGTGGTGGGGTGAAGTTGAAAAGTTAATGTAGCATAACTGGATAAAACTGTAAAGTAGTAAAGTAAACATTAAAGTCCTAGCACTGTTTGTACAACAGCACTTAAACAAATTGTAGGGCTTTACTTAGTAAAATAACACATTTCTTTACCTTTGTGTTGGAAATACAGAGGAGTTGGAAGAATTATCAAGGTTGAAAGTGTTGCTCGTCACCAGGTGGACCTGATTATCAATCTTACACTGGTTATATATGGTCTGCAGAAGCAAAAGAAGATAAAACATTTCAGAAGTTGAAAATAAGAGAACAGTGGCTTAATCGAGAGGCCATGACACCAAAACATCCTGGTTTACAAGAGGTTGTAATAATTAGCATTTGTATAGTGAATTGCATGATTGCCATATGTTCATGTCAGTAACACACATGAAACTAAAGGCCTTTTTGTAAGTCACTCTGTATGAGCATGTGTTCAATGCAATAAAGATTAAGTTCAGCCAAAAATGTTAACTCCGTCATCGTTTACTCGCCTTCCAAACCTGTACGACTTTCTTTCTGTCTTAGTCACCATTCACTTTCATAATATGCAAGATGCAATGAGAGTGAATGGTGACTGAGGCTAACATTCTGCTTCTCCTGTTGTGTTACCAAAGAACAAGTGCAGGGTCTCACCGTGCTGACGTCTAGCGGAAGGATGAAGACGATGAGGAAGCACAGGAACCAAGCGAGAAGGGTGGCGAACAGCACCATTCGCTGCTGTTTGCGGAAATCTCCATAGCGATGCAGGAGGAAGAGCGCGAGAAAGAATACCACCACCACCTCCAGCGCGAGCGCCATGCCACTCATCCTTACTGTGTTCTCTTTCTTTCTCAATCAGTCAGATTGGCACAGAAAACGGCATCAAGATTAGTGAGCTGTGTGCACACAACAACAACGTCATAATTACAAGCTCATCGGAGCATTAATATCAGGATTGGCAGTGTGTCACTTAATCAAAATAATAATAAATAAATATCACGAAACATGTCCGGGTCAACTTTAACCCCAAAATCTAAAGAATAAAATCTATATTTTGCATAAAGAAAGTTAAGCCTATTTTTAGGACCATTTCATTTTAGAAT